>NC_142096.1:29874768-30032268 GCF_054644295.1 Miniopterus natalensis
CTACAGTGCCTCTCTCCTTCCCTCTTCTACCTGCCACTCTTTTCCTGCATGCGTATCTCCAGTCTGCTTTGATAATCATTTAGGAATAAGAGATGGATTCGGTCTCCCTTTCTCAACACCCTCTAACCACTTCTCTCAGAATTCAGCCATCAGTGTGGACCCAAACCTTCACCTCTCTGCCTTGCTTCTCTGCTGTTACAGAAATAATCTGCATAAAAGCCTGTCACAACTATGAAAATTTGTAGCGCCAATAATTTATTGACCAAGAGTTAAACACTATAGTTTCAAATTTAGTTTAAAATTATTCTAAGATTGCTTTCTGTGACAAACCTGTTCTTAGGTATAGTTAACCAATCTGTATCATTTGATTCTGCTGATTGTATTTTTGAAAAAAAACCTTATTGGTGATTTTCCAGAACAGTCTGGGCTGACGTGATGGTCTTTAAAAATGTTCCTCATAACCAGCATTGTGGGTAGGTGAGGCCATGATGCAGGAGAAGTGAGAGACCTACGGCATATCTTCTTGGAACATTGATTTTATATTTAAATTTTTTTTAGAAAACAACATAAAACAATGCAATGCCCTTTTACATTTATAACAATGTTGGGGAGCAGTATTAGAAGTTCACACTACTTTTTAAGAACACTCAAGCCAAAAATGGGCTTCGTGGATGTTCCTTTAGACCCCCCACCTTCTCATCAGGCCCCCCCCCCCCAAAGAATTCAGTCTATTCTGCATGTCCGGCTATTTCAGGGGATCCTGGTCAAGAAAATAGTATGATTCACAAAATACGTAAATCACTAAACTGTTATTAAAAGACGTATTGAAAAAACCTCTTGGCATCCCACCGGTGTCCTACAAAGAAATAGAAATTGGAAGGAAGATTGAGAGAACGGCGTTTGGAGCTCCATACGCTGAGAATATTTAAACACGCTGAATGGAAGGGAGAAGACCTTGAGCGGCACCTCGCAGCCTCTCTACCCGGCTCACGTATCCGCATCTTTCCATCAGAAGCACCGAGACGATACACACGTGCAGATTTAATTTCTCAAAGGCATGTGCTTGTTTTGGGCATCATATAAAACCCATGCATTATCCAGTACGCTTTAGAAAGCAGGGAAAGTCCACCTACCGTATGAGGAAATCCATGGCTGGTGTTAGATCTTGGCAGAGATATTTAGATAAAGAATCACACCAGTGGTTTTAATCTGGTATGTCCAGAGCCTAACTTAACATCTGGAAGTTTTACTGGGCAGGTATTAAAAGTTGCTGAGTTAAAGAAGGTGGCCTCTTATTATTCAGCACAAAACAAGACGGACACAGTAACATTTGGATAAGCCTTTTTAGTTGTTAATTAAAAAAAAAAAAAACTTGTGCTCCGAAGCAATTTAACGTTTCTGTGTTTGTTGATATTACCTTTTAATGTGACAACCATGACACCATTTTCCAAAACAGACGGATTAATGTCATTTAAAAAAAATTACTTCACCTAGACAGGTGTTTCCTGTGTATGCTTGACATGAAATTAAACATAGCTCCAGATGCTCCGTTTGCAGCAAAGCCAGTTAATTTTATTAGAACATTTAATCACCGATCAGCAGTGTAATAGGAGGGCAGTGGACGTGCAGCGGAGATTTAGCAGAACTTCCTAATGAATTGTGAATTAGTTTATACAGGGAGGCCGAGAGAACCACAATGCCGCTCCGTGAATCCCATAAATGGATTAATTGGACCTTGTGATTTTCCCCGAATTCTGATACTGTTCATATTTAGAAGTTCACTGGAACCGTAAAGGTGTGCATGCGTGTGTTTTAAGCTGGCAGGGAAATAATTTTGCAGCTACTTAGGGTGACTAGAAGACTTTTTTCAAGCCCCGGTTTTGTGGCGTTTTGTAAACGCAGCTCTTAGGCACGAGTGAGCTGGGCTCCTGTCCCTGCGCCTCCCAGCGTGTCCCTGTCCCTGCTGCTCACACTGGTGGCTCGGCCTTGTGCATACTCAGGAGACAGCGGCCCCCAGGTCGCAGTGCCAGGCTTAGACATCATTATAGGCCTAGTTATTTTTCCTCTAAGATTAGCTATAGATTTCCCATTAATTATAACATCAGGTTGATTCATCATTAATAAAATAAATCTCAGAGAACTGTCACTGATTTCTTGACTAAAATGAAAACAAATGAAGAAACCCCAGTTCCCGTCTTTGTTATAGTCTTATCAAATTTGTCTTTGTAGCGGCACGGTCATTCCAGAGCCCGAGCAAAATATTCATAATTTTCTACTTTGAAATATTAGCGTGCCCATATGCACTAATAAAACTTAAAGCCCCGCTATGATTGATGTTTTTTGTTGTCCCGTCACCTCATTGTATAGAAGTTTGTTTTAATGAGTTTCTCTAATGAATATTTTATATTGCTACTTGGATGAATGGCATATGGTAAATGCAAGGTAAATTACAGCTCTTTAAATAAATATTTTTCATAAATTATTTATTTTGTGATGCCTGTATTGGTAAGATGTCATGTCAGATAAAGATTGGAAAGTATTTACTGTAATACTTATTTGTAACTTGAAGAAGTAAAATTTTTTAATTATTAACAAGCCTCCAATATTACCCATGAAACTCAGAGCAAAATTAGCATAAAGTCTATCACATTATGAATTTGTGTAGACAGTTTCCATTCTAAAATGCAAAAATAAGATAATCTCTTAATGTTTGTAAGAATTTTTATATACTACTATGAAAATAAGGAAAAAACTATTTCTATAAAGGTAAAAAACAAAGGGGATCTTGGTAGGAATCAAACTTAAAATAAAATTTAATATTGAGAGTTATTTAATCTCTGAATTATATTATTAAAAGCATAATATAATTATTTAAATTTACTAACCACATACTTTTTGTGGTGCTTCTAATTTTTCAGAGGGATATATTTGGTGAATGGGTTTTTCATCTAATAAATATTAATAGCTAGTATCTGTTGGCCACCTTTATAAACATTATCTCATTAAATTCTCATGGTAATCATGAGAATGTGGTAATATTACCTGTATTTCTATATATAAGAAAAT
The DNA here is from genome assembly GCF_054644295.1 of Miniopterus natalensis. NCBI lineage: Eukaryota > Metazoa > Chordata > Mammalia > Chiroptera > Miniopteridae > Miniopterus > Miniopterus natalensis. The sequence goes on from NC_142096.1 coordinate 29,877,835, forward strand.
TGAGGCTCTCATGGTTAGGGAGCACTAGAGAAAAGATTTGATTGGCTACAATGCCTATGGCTTTCTAGTTAAATTGACAAGGCCCCAAAATATGTCATCTCCTACAAAAAGATTTTAGATATAGAAGCAGCAAATATTCTCTAATCCTATGCCATTTTGTTATTGCTGATAATAGCAAATGCTGACACTTCGAGAGTGAGTGCCCTGTGCCTGGTACTAAGTGCTCCTATGACATCAACTTATTGAATCCCCACAATGATGCTAAGAGACGGGTGCTATCATGATCCCGCCGTGCAGATGACAAAGCTGAGGCACGGAGGGTGTAGGGACCTGCCCAAGGTCACAGAGCTTGCAAGGAGCCGAACTAGCGTTCAGACTCAGACGCAGACCAGAGCCCATGCTCTCGACAAGGCGGTTACACCATGTTGTATGGATGCGAGTGCATGTGCCCCCCTCCCCTGAAACTACGAGCATCCTAAAGGCATGAGTGTGTTGTTCATTTGTGCGGCCCCAGGACACACAGGACATAGTAGGTGCTCAGTAAATATTTGTTGACCTGAGCTGACTCACCGATGTCTGCTGTTTCCACACATATTCAAAATTGAATTTTTTTCAATGTCTTAATTCCAAAAAGAGGAGAAAAAAGGAAATGTTAACAGCTGTGCTGAAATTCAACCATATAGGGTTCTACCCCAAGATGAATTCTTATTATTATTATTTTCAGCATGTAGAGACAGAACAACCCTTTGGGGCCAAAAGAAGAAAAGATTTATATCTGCTTGTGTTGAGGCTACACACACGTCTCTATTTATACTCGTGTCCACTTGGGCTAATTATGTTCAGGCTCTCATTGCTCCATGAACATTTAAGGCTCTACGTCAATATGTCACGCACATGAAGTTATAAGATGGATAGAACCTGCGCAATGATTTTATTAGGATAAGAAGTCACATATAGTCCCTTAGTGTCGTGTGCAAGGCACTGGCGCAAAGAAGCATTTTTAGGGTAACAGATCGTAAAATAATTTCCTTAAAGTGGCCCGTAAAGTGGAACATCATTATTAATTAAATTAGGCCGATCCACATGAAATAACTCATATTCAATCATTTTTTACCTAGAAAAAGGTCAATTTCATGTGGTTCAGTGTACCGGGGAACTGGGTATCAACTTTTCTACCGTAGCTGGATGACCAATTTTAGCATTCACGCTTTGCTAAACTATACACAGTGCGATTTAATTCTTTTTTAGTTATTCAGGAGGAACATGACAATTTTATAGCAGCTTCAGGGATATCTGTACCAGAACTCCCTTTTTAAAACTATTCTAAGCGTGCAATCTAACACTTGTAGATAATGTTTACTTTAACATTGTTGTGACTTCAGTACATGGAACTCTAGATTATTATTCAAACATATATTTTAGTATTAATACATAGACTACCTCCTGCAAAGTTATACTTTTACCTTTGACTCTCTGCCAGTTAATTCAGAGACCCAGCGTGAGCACTGATAATAAAAAATGTCACGTAGTTTGGCGACACGTTTGGGAACATATTGATTCAAAAATATCTAGACAAACAAAAAGAATTCATCCATATGTTGTTGTTTTCCTGTCTGACAGATGGCATTTTGGTAAATAAATTAGAACAAATGCCTTCTATCAGGAGTCCTTACAGTTACATCTCAATTCTGGCTAACAAAATGAATGTAAAATGTTATTTAATTGATTTAGATTTAAAGTAAAATTCAAGAAACAGCGCAACAGATTGTAATTGATTATGAAAAGGGGGAAAGAAGCCAAGTGGAGGTTGCAGCATTTTCGGACCTGATTTTGCTCTTCAACGGAAAGCGTGTCAGTTGTTTCGTGATGGACTAAAGCTGCAGCCCGGTGGGTGTGTCATGTTTGAAAAGCCACATTGAGATGTCACCTCCTCTTCTCTGGAGAGGACTTTCCAAGGTAGTTCAGACTTCTTTGCAATATATTACTAGAGGTCTTAGATTTTGATTATCATATTTTTATTTCTTGTCACTTTTTATTGTTCTGGCGATGGGATCCAGGGGAACATGTACATGAAGGCAGTGATTAGCAAAGCGGCTGCTATGAGCCGGGCCTAAGAGGCAGGACATCTCTCCAGTGACTCGGGGTGTTTTACAGCGGGTATTCCTGATGGCTGGCTTGGAAGTGTTGGTGCCGTTACACGTCCACAGGTAAGAATGAACAGCGAAAGTAGCAGCGGGGACAGCAAATACAGCACCAAAGGCTTGTAAAAGCAGAAAGGAAGGCTACCGAGAGGGCAGAGATGGGGCTGGCCATGCGGGACCCCCACCCGCACACCCTGCCCTTCCTTCCCGGCACCACAGCCAGCCCTTGCTTCCTTGCCACGCCTGAGACATGAAGGGAAAGTGCTGGCCGGCTGCAGGGAACACGCAGGGGAGCAGCTGCGCGCCACGGGGAGCCCAGCAGCGCTGCCCTGCCCAGGGCCAAGGTCGGGTTCGAGCCTGCTGCGGGGTGGCTGCGGCTTGGCGCAGGGCTTCAGCAGCAGGCGGGGAAGGATTATCGCCATGAATGCTCCCTCTCTGTAAGAATTACAGGAATGGGTATGTTAATGCGAGGGGGACAAGACTCAAGATTCAGAAGTTGAAAAGGGTGGTTTATCCCGCCTGATCAGACTAGCGATCTCAAAAGAAGTGCTTAAGTAAAGGTGCTTTGTACCAAAGAAAACGGACTTTCTAAGCGTCACCCACATTTACAGAGGAAAGATTATTTGTCCATACCCCTGAAGAAATGTCATGGAATTAATTCATATATATATAAGTTCTCAGAAAATTTTTATCTTACTTTGGTCAAATTCACTACACAACAAAAGATACTCCTCTTTATAAAGAGAAAATCCTAACTTAACACATTTTATATCTTTTGAAAGCAACCCTAGACAAGCAAATGGTGAGCCTTAGGGAGGGGAAGAGGTGGGAAGGGTTGTAAATCAAAGTACTTTGACAATCACCGTCCTCAGACCTTCTAAATTATAGTGGTAACTCGCATGATGGGAGGGGGAAGCAGTGCCCAAAACACCTGGCAGCTCTTCAAATTATAGGCATGTCATCATTGTCCCCACCCACCCACCCATTCCTATAGTAAACTACTATTAATAAAAAGTGTGCTACTTCACTCAGGTGTTTGGGGTGTGTGTGTGTGTGTGTGTGTGTGTGTGAGAGAGAGAGTGCGTGTAGGCGGAGTTAGGTGTTGACAAACCCTAGGAGATGACACTGAAATCCCAAACACTGTGATTTGGAGGTAAAGCCATCTTATAACTTGAACTCTAATGTCGGGTTTCTCAACTGTGGCACTACTGACATTTTGGATTAATAGCTCTTTGTTGTGATTGACTGTCTATGTGTTGGAGGATATTTTGCAGCATCCCAGCCTTCTACCTACTAGGTATCAGTAGCTACCCAGCCCCCTCCCCACCCAGCCTATACAATAAAAAGTGTCTCCAGACATTGCCAACTGTCCCCTGGGTATGTGGCAGGGATCACACCCAGGAGAACCACTGAGCTACAGGTGTGTGAACTGTAAACAGGGAGAGGAATGTTGGTTTGAGTCAAGCAGGAGACGTCTTAGTAAATACACATTATCACAACTGGAAATCAAGATAACAACTGGAATGTCAGATTCAGGGACGAAGGGCTCTTTCTACCAGAAAGCAGTGGATTTTGTCAGAATTGGGGAAATCAGACAAGTGTAGCTGCTTCAGTCCTACTCTCGGAGAAAGGGCTAATTCTAGGACACAAAGCTCGTCTCTCGTCAAAGAGAGCAGTGCCCACTTTTCTCTGAAGAATGCACTCATTGTCGATTAAAAACCAAAAATCTTAAGTCCTTTTTTCCCAACAAGATAGGCCTTGTGAAGATGTATATAACCCTTTGTGTGGAAACAGATCCCTTATTGAAAACAGACTTGCCCTCATGAGACGCTGGGTCACGGGGCGTTTTTGATGTACCCAGTTTTGTAAGCATTATCCGCTAGTGCCCCTGGACAGCCTGCATCCTTTGCATACTTTCCTTACATTTACCACTACAAAATGAATTGATTGTGAACAGAAAACTTATGAAAGAAAAAATAAATTTGGAAAGAATAAAGCTAAAACAATGCATACCTTAACAGTAAATTAATAAAATAATTTTTCACTACCTGTTAGATTGGAAAATGCTATATTTCATTGAAATTAAAGTATTATCGTCTATAATACACAATCGTGATTTTGTGTATCATAGAGAAAGTGAAAATGCTACTGGTTCAACTATTACATGTCATTGATTGTAAAACATTCAAATTTCAGGGCTGCTAAAAATGGGGGGAAAAGAAGTGTATCTAAGAATCAATGAATTCTATATTTATAAAAGTGATACTGTCCAATGTTGTCAAGGCTATGGAAAATAGACATTCTCCTACAATATTGGTGGCATTATAAATTGGCACAGATTTGAGAAAGAAATTTGATAGAAGACTCTAAGTAATAAATCTATTTACTCTATGATCTAGCAATCTAATTTCCAGAAACCTATCCTACCAAAGTACAAGCATAAGTGTGTAAAGATATATGTACAAATATATTTAATGAAATCTTATAAAAATGGATTTAAAAATTAGAAACAATTTCAATGCCCACCGGTAGGTGAGGCTATACATAAATTTGGGCATAAAATTAGAATTCCAAACAGTCATTAAAAAATAAGGAAGCTTCATATATATTATCTTGTGAACATGTCAACAATGTTAAATATAAGCTAGGTACAAAATGAAGATATCACACCGTCCCATTTTTCCTATAAAGACACTGTTTTAAGTCACATAATTCAACAAACATTTCTTAGTGTGACCTGCCTTGGGCGAGCCCCTTCCTATGAGCCAGACACTGGTTTAAACATTTCACTTACATTAACTTGTTTAATCCTCATGCCACTGGGTAGGCCTGTGATTATTGCCATTTTAAAGAGGAGGAAACCGAGACCGTACTAGAAATCAGAGCATCCTGTCCCATGTGATAAAAAAGTTGAAGATGTCGGATGAGGGAAGCAAGTCCTATTCCAACCTAGAGTGGCTCCCGGCCTGTGGGGAGCATGGCTCATCGAAGCCTCTAAGAAAGACATTCTGAGCCATGGTGGGTGGCAAGGATTCAGTAAGCATGTCGAATGAGGGGTTCACAAGGCCCAGGTTCACTCTGAACCCCAAGGAAAGTACAATATTTGGAAGATATGGCTAATATCTGGACATCTAGACTAAGTTTAGGTCTTAGGTTAAGTGTCAAGAATCATCTCAGCATCTCCTTTGGTACTGAGGATAGATGACCTCAGCTCTATATAGATGCTCTGATGGTACCTTGGAATGGCCTGAAGCCCTGGGGCTGCAGGGTAGGGAGAGGAGGAAAGTCCACTTATCTTCTTAAACATGTGTTTAATTCAGGCTCCTGATTGTGTTGTTTTAAGCATTTCATTTGAATCATTAGCAAGTCAAGACCCCTTGTATTTATTTAGCGGCTTCATTAATCTCCCAACACTCCTTCAAGATACGATTTCTTATTCCCATATAACCATCCATGAAACTGAGGCTCAGAGAAGTTAAGTAACCTGCCAAAGATCACATAGCTAGTAAAACTCAGTAGCCAGATTCGAACCTTTGTGCATGTGGTCCCAATGCCGGTGCTTCTACACAAAACAAGGTGACCTGACAATGATAATCCAATGTCTCACCTGGTCCCCCAATTATAGCTCAGTCAACTTATATCTAGATCACCTAGGCCCCATATTAATACAGATTTCAAGCCTCATTTCAGGACTGCTGAATCAATCTTTCTGGGAGAGAGGTTCATAATCACTGTTTACAGCAAGCTGCTCAGGCATGAACTATTAACATGGCTCAAACTTCCAGACAAATGGAATCCTTTTCTCATGGTTTACGCACTTCAATGATATATGTAATGCTAAACACAACATTTTAGATATGCACTTGAAATTATGACTATTATGTGTTGTATTTACCTAGCTATATGCAGTTAGTTATAGGTATATAGAACAAATGTATCTAATTGCATTTTTAAACCAGAAGTATAGAATCTGTACTTTTTAGTTAATCAAAAAATTATTTAACAAAATATTATGTCAGGAAAATTGGAACTCATACTTTTAAGTGGAAATATCTTTATTTTATTTTACACTGCTTTAGGTCTACTCACAATAGACCAGGGAAGCACCAAGGTGATTTTGCATGTACCCAGAGCTTGGTCATTTCATTATCTTATTTCTACCATGCAGTTAGAATATAATTAATAATCACACAAACAAGACTTTTTAAAATCATCTGTAACACACTGAAATGCATACGATGCTTTGACAAACACCAAATACCCTCTCGAGAGTGTCGTCTGCTGTGCCTGGCTAAGCTCCACGTGTTACCTCTGCCGGGGATGCAGCCCCTCAAATCCACGGCTGAGCTTTGTGCGTATAAAACTGAAAGTATCACTGAAAATTAGATAATTGCAGTGAGTGGCCATAAATTGTGCATTTAAAAAAACAACCCTATTTTTAAAAAAGTATTTTGAGTCCAACAGCTCCTTTTAATGCCTCTGGACAGTGTTTTCAGAACTCATTTGTTTGAGGGGTTTTTAATCTGAGGACATTGAAAAGTTACACCCGCTGTGCTGTCGTCAATCACGCCAGGAGGAAAAACGGTGGCATGATTCGTTATCTGTTATTCCCCTGGCTGTGGGGACTGTCTCCCGGTGCCGGCTCTGTCCTTAAGGCCATCACTTATAGGGACCACTGTCTGTCAAAACCACAGCCAACTTTCAGGGCTGCCTTTGTCGGAGCAGACAAATGAGTATGACCTTTAACAATAAAATAGGCACCTACTGAGAAAGATGAAACAGCAGCTGAAATTAAGAACACCATATAGCCATTTCAAACACTTGAGAAAAGTTAGGAGTTGAACTCAAACTTAATTATAAGAGTAAATGTGGGTAGACGTTGTCAATAATGAAACAGACGTGGTCAGAAGTATCGATTTGCCGCCTGAACTGAAACTCCGTCCAGGAATTATCCTACCGTTCATTAATAATGAATGCTATCGGCGGGGTTTATTTTAAAGGGGGGGATTGAATGATGAGAGCTAAAGGTTTATCAGGTGATGATATTTTCTCAGTGGGCGCAGAGATATACAATTTGTTTATGAATATTCTAGAAGGGCAAAGGGAAAAAAATAAGAACACACTAAACCTTTGATTTACGCTAATAGCTCCTTCAAACAATCCGCAGCCAAGTACCTCCGGCTGGGTAGGTGTAGGCTGTGAACTGGCCATTGATATTTTGTCGTGTTTCAAAGCTTAGTGTAAGCTTGCCAGGCATCGTATTGTAAAGACCACAGCACAGCCTGTGGTTTGAAAGGCTCTTGTAACCCAACCTGGCAAGTGGTCAGCGGAGACTACATTTTACAGAGAACACAAATCAATCTTATTGAGCACTTTTCAAGGAATGTAATATTCTGCCTGTGACAATAATGAAATTAGTCTATGGATTTTGTTTCAATATTGAAATGCCATTTGAATATTTAATGAAACACAGTACTTCATAATTATGCACATTTGTGTGGTTTTTACCCAAAAAAATCATTGATTTTTATAGAGAAATCATTGAGAATAATTTCAGAAAATCCCTTTTCTTCAAAATCAGTTGTATTTGTTAATTCAGCAATACCTGTTTGAGATAAAGAGTTAATGGGTTTCTCACCTATAATTCTATTGTCTCTCATGTGGTAGACATTTGGGTTACTCAGCTCTGTTTCCAGCTCTCCTTCACTTTATGGGCAGGAGTGGTCATCTAGCTTCCCTTCCCCCTTGATAGTCTTTGGCCAGCGAAACAGGAATGAAAGTGCCATTTCCAGATGAATACATTTATTTAATCCTGTGAGACTCTAAGCTATCTCTTCCCTTGCTATGAAAATAAAGAAGAAAAGCTTGTATTGAGATATTAGGAAACTGGGATCACTATAAAGGAAAGACAGAAACCTGCAGGGTCTCCAGGGCTCCTGTGACAATGAAATACATAATATTTGTTCAAATTCGTTGAGATTTGTAGGGTTGTTTGTTACCACAGCATAACCTAGCTTATCCTGACTAATATGTTCTGTGTTTTGATTTCCAGACTATCAAAACACAATGTTGCCCTAACTTTTTTTGCATGATCTATTTGTGTATTCATAAAGGTATAATTATTTTAGATCCTATGTATATCTTTTTAACTTGTCTGACAGCTACATGCCCAGCGTCATTTATCTGTGTGTATTTATGAATTTAACTTGAGTTAGTTTGCCCCATAACTCTTCTAGCCCAAAATAAAACCATGATACATTTCATAAAGAAAAGATCTAAGGTCTGGGTTCTAATCCTAGAATTGGCAATTGGCTGCACCTGTAATAAGTCCAGGGTTCACAGTTTCACCTCTAGTACAGAGGTGTACATCCTCAAAAGGACACAGAATTTTTTATAATCAAAAGCCTGCACCAATGTAAAGGCCCAAGTTTTTAATAGGTTTGGAGTTTCCATTGTAACCTCGCTATGAAGTGGTGATTCTTTCAGTGTAGGGTTAAAAAGCTTGGACAAAGCACAGCAGGGAACACTGGATTGCCCTCACCTACATTGTACCCAGCTTGGGATAGATAAATACAGTCTCATTCTCTCATGTCCCCAACTGCTTCTAGGAACACTAAATTTTAAGAGAGAAAAACATGAATCCTGCATTTCAAGAGAGGTAGAACTAAGCCATTGTTAACTCCCCTTAAAAAGGAGATTCAGTGGCCAGTTCAGTTTGCCCCGAGACACCTAAAGCTGCATTAAGTACTTGTGAAAGTGAAAATCCGCTGGGAACCCTATTCCAGTGTTTAAACCTCAGCATGACTAGTAGAGGTCCTAGCAGGGTGCACTTTTACATGTGGTTATAAGAAGATTCAAAACTTACTGTATGCAGTTGGGGACACTGTTTCTATTAACCTACAGCTAACCACAGCCTTCTATAAAATGAGCAATCTAAATATCAAACATTATATAACTTCCGTAAAGTTAGAGGGGAAAAGTTGATGAGCATCTGAAAGTCAAGAGCCTGTACATTACATGTCACTTAGCCAATGTTAGAACAACAGACATGATTGATTTAAGCATTTAAAATCGATAGGTTCTGTTTTTCTACCTAATGTGGCATGATAAGAATTCGCCAAATTTATTTTAAAATATATTGATATTTGCTATTGACTAGATCACTGATTTCTAATAAATACTTTCCTCACATAGGTGGTTTATAAATGTTATTAATAAGCTATTTAGTAGCATACAATTCTTCAGTATTTACTCTGTATGTGTTATATTTAGCGAACATATTACTTTAAATTAATATTATGAATGCACAAGCATTTATTTATTTTTAAGAACACATGTCTAAAGGTAACCAAATTTCAAAGATTTGAGTTATTTTGTGTGAGAAGTAAAAAGACCCAAGCATCCTTTCTAAGCGTGGTGCTTATTGTCCATAGTTCTAAGATGTACTTGCACACTCTAACTATTTTAATAGAAATTACTGGAAGTCTGCATTTCATTCAATATTGTTTAGCAATGTGCTGTTACCCCGCTCTAAAGTAAGTTTTAAACACAGCACCTTGATTGCTATTTGACAGTAATAGGTCAAGCATGAGATATTTTAAATCCTATTAAAAATTTTCAGGTCAAGTAAAGGTGACAGAAAAATAACCATTGCAGGGTCTTTATTGTGTATGATAGGACCGCAAATAAACTTGCATCCCTGCTCCCAGTGTGTCCACACTTGACTGAGAGCTAAAGGGTGAGTTTCCTATTGATTTTCACGTGGAAGCTAAGAGGCAAAATAACCCCAGCTCATTAAAGGTGCCTGTGTGGTGGAGGATTGGGCGCCTTTTATCTGCTGAAAACATCAGCTGAATCTGAGACATGCGGTAGGTTGTTAATGGAGAAACAGCGCAGCTAGCAGCACACACTCCACGCACCCCAGTTTCTCAAGGGTTCATGGCCCTGTCCGTTTATTCTTCCACTTGAACATTCATTCCCAACCTGCAGAAGGGGACTTACCTCTGATCAGGGGCTGTGACGTGTTGCTTTCTTTTCTAAGTCGCACCACCTCCAAAGTTTAGCAAATGATCCCTAGATGTTGTTTTTGAAAACACATCTGTTTTGAAAAGGACATCTATGAGAACTTTCTGAATAGAAATGTTTTACAGCCTGTGTGTAAAAAACAAATTCTAAAAATCTGCCTTTTCACATGTAGCGGTTGAGGAAACAAGGTTTTAGTTCTAATTTTTTTTCCAATTTGCTATCAAAAGAACAAACAAAACCCCTACATTCATATAAAAATGAATGATTGGGACCATGCTCCCACAATGACATGCTCAGGAATGCTTTCTTATTCCTAAAGTGTTCCAACATTTTTTTTCTTTGCTGTGAGGTCATTTGTCTCTGTCTACATGTTAAAAAGCATGGATGATCCTAACTCAGAAAATTCAGTTACCCCATGGAAATGTAAATAAAATATAAAGTAAACAGACTATGTAGAAGCCTTATAGATAGATTTAAAAAATGGTGTAAAAATTCAATTCTTTCTAATATTAAGTATCATCTTTGTCTTCTTTTTTTCCTTCTTACCTTTGTCAAAATCATAACCCAATCCTCGTTTCTATAGTAGCTAACTGGAGTGTCTTTGCACGTCACTAGGGCCCAATGCTGAGAGGAACCTCCTCTGAGGCCTCATGACATAAGCCTGGGTGTGCACGTCACAGATGAGTCACAGGGACAAAATCCTTGTTTTCTCCTGTCAGGAAAGAGTCCTAGTAGACACTGAGGCCTGAGGTAGAGATTGCTGTCCATCTAACACGGGAATCTTTCGAAGGAAGTTAACTTCTGATGCTTATAGGACGGATGATTTTGAAATACCTTCAAGTTCTAAAACTCTGGTCCTAGTCAGCAACCAATGCTTAAAAAAATCACAGAATCTGAAAGCTCAAAGAAACCTTCAAGGCCATTTTTACCATGTTACTGAAATAGAGAAAAAAGGCCCAGAAGATCGAATGGAACCATCACCACAACCACCCAATAGGGCCTGACTCAGTCACTCTCAACACCACATCAAATGGGTCAGGCAATTAAGCAAGTAACATAACTTTTTTTTTTTTTTTAAATCAGACACTTTGCTTTGTGTGCTGTGAAAATACCGATCAGGATAGAATCACAATTAACTTTTTTAATCGAAAAAGAAATACAGAAAATTTCGATATTTGTTAACTACTCAACACAGGAAAAATCTTAAAGAAAGATTGAAAGTCCTTTATCCGCTTTTTTCCAGATCCTGCCCTGCAGCTAGAACTAGCAGCAAATAATATTAATAATCCCTTCCTTTTGTGCATCATTGGCAAGTTTTAGATCTTAAATTGGACCCTATACTTGGTTAAGAAGATAAAAGCATTACAGTATTAGCACAAATAATACAGACAAAATGAGAACAGGAGACCACGAACCACCCGCTTAATATTGCAAACTCAGCCTCAAAGGGTCGTAAATGCTCCCTTGTTTTGAAACACCAACGATTTTGTTCCAGGATTTGGAAAAGGAACAGAACCTCCTCAGCCCCTGGATTGACTTTAGAACCCTATTATAATTAAACATGTGCTATAAACTTTCCACTGGGAATTTGCTAATGGCTTAGGTCTGGCTTAAATATGGAAGAAGGAGCCAGTTACTTTTGTCCCCCAAACTCTTCCGACAGCTTACAAATTTGCAGGAAGGTGAAGCACTCATATCTATGGGATTATTTCATGCTAGTGCATTTCAGGAACGTTGCTCCTTTCCAAATAGGATTTAAATCATTGCTTACAGAGCAGCGGTTTTTAATCATTTAGGTGAGGGAAAGAGGGTGATAGACTTCATTGAGAAACTGATGAAATACACATTGGCACACGTACACCGTCTAGAATTTTTAAAAGTTCATCATTTCCTGAAACTCATCCATGAACTACATACAGGGTGTCCCCTCAAAAAATGTATACACGCTTTAGCAGCTGGTAGCTCACTGATGTTTCTTTCTTTTCAGATTTAGTGCATTGGAGTTAATAATTATTCAAAGTGTGTATACATTTTTGGGACACCCTATATTAGTGACAAAAAGTATTTCTGAAATTTGCCTCCAGCATTAAATGATTTCCATGTATTTATTGAATTAGGTCAATGAAACAATGTATGTACGATGTTTACACAGAGTTTGACATATAAGGCTCAATTAAGAATAACTTATATTATTATTATTAACACACTTTTTCCCTTAAAGGGTAGAAGAAAATAATTTCCGATCAACTACAGGAAGTTTACTGGAACAGCTGAAAACAAAGGGGTACACATTCCCAGCAGCAAACACATTGCTGCTTTTTAAACCAAATACTCATGAATAATAATAATAGCAACAACATTTACTGAGTTCTTATGGTATGCTGGACTTCATTCTTGCAGCAAGCTGTAATGCAAATATCTCCATTTTATAGTAGAGTGAGCTAGACCACAATTTATTCCCAAAGGTCTACTGATAATATATTGGAGACCTATATCAAAATATGTACAAATCCAAAATAATTATTTATCTCAAAATGTGTTTTCCAATTATCCTACTGGAGCTTTTCAAATAGAATCATCTTCAGATATAAGGACTGAAACCGTGGAGTGTTCTTTAGTTCCGGTTTCCCTGCAGCCCATGTGGAGAGGCAGGGTAAAAAGTGTTTTAAGAGCAAGAACCTGGGCATCAGACTGACCTGTGTGAACCTCATCTCTGTGGCTTCTAAACTCTGGGGATGTGGGCAGGCTGTTTATCTTCTCAAAGATTCTAGTTTCCACTTACAAAATGGACACCCAAGTTTAAATTTAACACGAAAACTGATAAAACAGGTGAAGCTTCTAAAGCTGGTGCACAGTAAATGCTCAATAAAATGTAATCTTATTACTATTCATTCATTCTCCAAAATATCTTGAAGACATTCCTTTTCTTTCTTGCCATTGCTACTTCCAATTTTATCCTAAAGGATGGTTATAGTAATCCAGAAAGAGATTCTTTTGTACCTGGAGCTTGAGGTCTGCAGTGCCCTGCTCACTGACTAGATCCCCTGAACAAAGCTGCTTTAACAGGATAGGATTAGGTCCTGGTCTGCTTTGCTTTGCAGCTTGTGGGATTTTCCTCCCAGCCTCTGCTGCAGTCACTAGATCACTCACCAATACTGAGCAAGCATGCTCTGAGTTATTTTCTGTCTAACTTCTTTCACTTAGCACAATACCCTCTAGTTCCATCCATGTCACAAATGGCAAGATTTCATTCTTTTTTAAGCCTGAATAATATTAATATATATAAAATTATATATATACATACATATATATATACATATGTGTGTATATATATGTGTGTATATATATATATACACACACACACACACATGTATATATATATGCCTTATCTTCTGGACACTAATACAGCAATAAACACAGGAGTGCATATATTTTTTCAAATTAGTGTTTTTGTTTTTCTTGTATAAATACCCAAGTAGAAGTGCTGGGTTGTCTGGTAGTTCTCTCTTCAGTTTTTTCAGGAACCTCCATAGTGGCTGCACCAATTACAATTCCACCAACAGGCACGAGGGTTCCCTTTTCTCCACATCCTCGCCAACACTTGTTCTTTGTTGTCCTTTTGATAATAGCCACTGTAAGAGTTGTGAAGCATAACTCATTGTAGTTTTGATTTGCATTTCCCTGATGATTAGTGATGTTGAGCAGTTGAGCATCTTTTCATATGTCTCTTGACCATCTATATGTCTTCTTTAGAGAAATGAATGTCTATTGAAGCTCTCTGCCCAGTTTTTAATATTATGTATCAACTATACTTTAATTTTTTTTAAGTAGTTCAAGCTAGACATCCTTCAGCAGGATAGTGCTAGGTGGATAGGGGTAAGTGGTGGGTAGAAAAGTAAACCCCAGGAGAAAGAAAGGACTCGTAACACAGTCCAGTTCCCCCAAGCCCATCCTTTTATTCTTGGTCCCCAGTGAAATAGCTAATTCAGGCAATACCTAAGAGTGTTCATGCCTGCCTTCAGGTTGTCCCTGGACCACTCTATTGTCATTAACTAATTTATTCAGAATGCCATTTATTTATGAGTTTATTTATGCATTTACTGAACATCTTCCCAGTGCTAGGGGTCAAAGACAAGGTCTGAGAGTTCATTATGCAAGTGGATGAACAGGCACCTGTGCAATTAACATTACACAATGGGACAGTGCAAGAACAAAGTGGAGGAGCAACAATGAGGAAGGAACAATGAACTGGAGAGTGGTGGTGAGGGTCTAGGAGATATTTACTAAAGAGTTGAAAACTTTTTGAGCCATATGTTTAAGATACATGCAATGTTGAAAATTCTCCTTGACTCCTGAAAAGGCTCCCAACAGCCCCTGTGCCCAGCTAGCTTGTAGCATACTAAAATATTAGTGTTTACCTAATGACTAAATGGATGAATAAATAAATTGGGTTTAGATTTAATTGGGGAGGCAGGGTAAGATTTGTTTAAATGAACTGAACAAAGTAGGAATGAATATTTGGGATAGGTCATGTTGATAATGGGAAATATGCCACCCCTCCCCTCTCCCTCAGAATGCCTATGGTGGACACTATTAAGCAGCTCCCTGATAATTGTTATTAATGAGACTGGTTATTTTTTCTTCAGCACACAAACACTTAACTCAGTGTTCTGCATACATTAATAACACTTCAGAATAGGTATTCATCCCTCTATTTTAGATGTAGTTTATAAACTGTGGCTCAGTGACATTCTCAAGTCACCGTCAGTGCCAGAGCAGATATTGATTAGCAGATGGGCCAAAATGTCTGTTTCATGTGCACACAGAGAGGGATCCCCCATTTGACTTGACCAGCTGTAAGAGATGAAAAGTGCATTTCCCCTCCACAAACATAGAAGAAAGAGCCAGTGGCATCAAATTTCGATAAATGTGCACTGTCTTAGGAAGAAATTTGCCAGATATCTTCATCTACATTAAAAGCACAAAAATGATGCTCTGTTTCAGGAAGATATTTAGATCTGTACCCCACTCCCACCTTCCGCTTGAAACAAAATTGAAGATGTCATTTATTGTCTTTAACAAAATTTTTATCTTTCATTGGCAAATAAGTCATGAACTGAAATCTGTTCCAACTTCATGCCACAAACATGATGCCCTTTCTCTGCAAAATTCATACATGGAAAATAGTGAAGTGGGACTACCTTCATAAAAGCAACCTGACGACGAGTGGTTCATCCACAATTCCATCAAAGGAGGGCTCTCCCTACAGACCTGGAGACCTGAGCTGCTTGACAATGATTCTTTCCAAGTCCAAGAGAGGAAGAAGCTGCAGACGATTAGGAAGTCGAGCAGGTAGCACTGCGAAGTGCTTAATCAGTGGCCAAGCAATCAATAAACACCAACAGGTCAAATCAGTTAAATTGAATTAAATTGACCTTATATCTTTGGAGAAAAGCCTAAGGACAGAGAGAAAGAGAACAGGTTAGGGTTGACTGGCCTTGTAACTATAAAGGAAGTGCAGCAGTTAAGGAATTTTAGGTTATAGCTGATTGAAGCCCAGTTAGAGATGAATGTATCCTCAATGTGAGGAGGCTCCCAACAGGGGGAGAAAACAGTATTACCTACACAGTTATAGTATTTGCTTATATAGAGATCTTCCTGGGCCCCTTCCTCGTCTCTGTTTCCTTCTGTCCGTTGACTTCTTTTCTCAACCAGTAAACATAATCGATTCTACACTTCTACTCTCTGTCTTTCATTCAAATTCTTTCTTCTCAAACTGTCTTACCTCCTATTCCAGTGTGCGTCAATATCATTTTTCACCACTCTACTGCTCTACTGGAACTACATTACTGACTTCCTGCTTGCCTAATTCCCTAATTGTAGAGAATTGGAACCTTTAACTACAACCTCAGATATACAAAAAAATATAAGAAGTATTCACAATTTAATTTTATTCTTTAAAACAACTTAAATCTAGTAATAAACCATATCTCACCCAGGTCTCAAATTAATCAACCTCAATCTTGCAGGATCCTCCAAGAACTTGCCTTAAAGGCACAAAAGTGATGGGGGGACCATTGAAGTCTTCTGTAGCACTGGGTCACTCAGGCCTGGGGGCATGAGATTTTTGTTGAGGATGAAAACCTGGTACATAGGTTCCAGCATTGTTGGGTACATCATTCAGTCATCCACTCTGAAGTGTAGAATCTCCATAGTACACAGAACAAAGCAGGGAGGAGGTCCCATCTACTGACGGATTTGCCCATCCTTTCCCATTCTAAATTTGGTGGAAATGCTCTCATTCTCTTTTCCTTCCAAAGGATTCCCTTTCTTTTGCTCCTTCTATGATGTCTACCATGATCTAGGCTTTCACAAAGGACTGTGAGAAACTTCAAGGGGTTCTTCTTTCTCCCTGGAAATTTGTTAAGTCTAAGGACAACACAGGGCATAGGCATGTGGAATGATAATACTATGGCCACAAAATATTGATTACCCCACCACACAACCTATTAAGCATATTTCCCCCCAGATAACTACTGGACATAATCTTTATGTTAGATATAGTAGATCACTCCATCTTTTTAAAAAGTATTTGGTCTTTTGGCTTCAGTGAAAGGGAATGCTCCACGTTGCATACACCGTCTGATATTTCTTTCTCTATCTCATCTATAGGGGATGCTTCTTCTCTCTATATAATATCTCTATACTTTTGACTTTCCTGTGGTTTCATTCACAGTTTTCCCTGCGAGCTCTCATCCATGATCATGGTTTTAACTATCATCACCTTGATTCCTGTATTATTTGAGTCAGTGGATTTTGCCACCCAAAAGCTCAAGCTGGAAACCTAAGAAATTTTAGAATAACCAATAACTATTCATCCCCTTCACCCTCACCCCCAAATCAAATTATCAGTCTAGCTTGCTCATTTATGACTTAATAAGTGCACATCTGACTCCGAATCCTCCTCTGTAATGTATGCTTTCTTCTGAAAATATTCAACTCTATTAAATAACTAAGTATCAAAAATAAAAGAGGTGCAAATTTTAAAAGACATTTTAAATATAAATAAGTAGCTAGTAAGCCAAAAGTTTATAAGACATGAGCAGCAAGCTAGTGTGTCAAGAGCACTGACAGAAAAAGGGGTGACAGTTATAGGTGGAAGGACAAATCTCACGGCTGTTTAAAGACATAGTAGGTTCGGAAGATTATCATTTGAATTTAAGAAGGGTTTCGTTACAAAAAGTAAGCCTATATTTCCACGTTAGCACATTTCCTTATTTAAAATAGGCTGATCAGAGCTCCAAAATAAACAATTTTTTTGAAAAGCAACACAAAAAATACATGCCATCATCCACATTTATATGCATAGAATAATCTGGAATGTTATATCAGAAACTGGTAGAGATTGTTCCCCCAGGAGGGAAACTGGATGGCTGCAGAAGGAGAGAAAAGAGTATTTACTGCTCAAGCTGTCATGCTGTGTGTTATTAATTTTGTGATGTGTAATACTTGTATCATATTTAAGAAAAAAAATAGCATTTTTAAAAAATTCAATATATTAATTATTTTAAATATTTCATTATAGAGATTCAGTCCAATTTGTTCTGACTTCCCATTGGTCTATTTGAATATAAAGGAACATATTGTAGGAAGCTTTCAATGTAGGAAGCTTTCAATGTAATATAACAGATGTAATCTCCCCTTTAAAAAGTTCTGTGAAAGATCTTTTGAAATTAACAGAGTAATTTTACTGCTTTAAAAAGATTTTTGGCTAATAAGCTTCTGAACATACCAGCTTTTATAGTAAATTCAGCAAAATCCCAAGGTCTTCAGCCGTCTCACCTAAGAAATGAGAGGGTGGAGCTAGATGATTCCCAGGTCCACTGTGGTTCTAAATGGCTCTGATTTTCGTGATTCATCCATTCACTCATCGAGTAGTATTTAATGATTCCTAATATGAGCTGACACTGTGGTAGGCACTGGGAAATCAAGGATGTGTTCTGTGATAGAAAATGATGACTACTGGCCCAGTATTTGTTCTCTACTTGTCCCATAGTTGTAGTATTTCGAGTGGACAAAGATTACCAGTCAGTGTAAGGCTCATCTCCCAGCCTCCAAGCGATGTCACTGGAAGTGATGCAGACAGTCAGACTACTCTAGATCTTGCACCTCCCCCTCTCCCAGTTCCTCTCACCAGCTGAAACATTGATGTAATGGCAGGAGCTGGCTAGAGCAACAATCTTCGATGACAGGATGGAAGTGATAATTGGAGGAGAGAAGAGGTAAAGACAGGAGGAGCGAGTGTCCTGATTGTGGAGTTGCCATGTCAACTGTGAACTGCTTATGATCAGATGAATGAGAGAAAGCTCATCTGGTTTAAGCCACTTTATTTTTGTTCATTTTTTGTTATAGCAACTTAATTGTACCCTAACTAATATAGGGTTCCTACACCAAGGGAAGTCACAATCAAAAGAGAGAGGATTATGTTAGCAAATAGATATAGTTATCAAATGACTGCAATCTTAATTGGCAAGTGCTTTAATAAACGGTATAAACTGAGTATTCCAGGAAAGAAGGGTAAGCTCACTCTGCTTAAGGAAGCTAAGAAAATATTCACAAGAAAAAAGTGACATTTAGCTGGGTCTTACAGGATAAATGATGTTTTTCTAGATATAAAAGCAGCCAAGGATATTCCTGTAAAAGAAAATCAAATGCAAAAATTCCCAAGTTGTGACAAGACCCGTCTTGCATTGAAAATATTGAAAAGCTCATTGTGACTGACATTTGAGGTGTAGAATGGAAACAGATTCTAAGTTGGGTGAGATTCTGAAGGCAAAGAAGTTCGGCCCATTTCCTTTAGGTGATGGGGGGCCAGTGAGATGCATAAGCAGGAGAGTGACACCGACAGGTTTGTTTCCTAGGAAGCTAACTCTGATGGCAATTTAAAAGATAGATGGATTGGAGTAGAAAGACTAATTTTAACTTGGTGGATAGTAACTTGAATAAGAAGGCATATACATTTTTCATATTGGCTGATTAATTATTAAGAATATACAAGAAAACCAATCTTAACCATCTTTCTTTCTTATTCTGGATTTATATATTAAAAATATTAGTGGATCACTATAAAATTTATTAAAATTATTAATAACAGAAGTAATGAAAAATTAATATCAACAGAAGCGATTAATTTCAGTGTACTTTTATATACATACACATACCTGTGCAGAGAGAGAGTAGCAGATAGATACAACGTAAGCTTCACTTGCGTGTTTATATATGGATAGCATTAATAAGTGAATTTCCAGGAAAAATTTACATATGTTCTGATCTGTGTGTAGGTGGAAGGCAGAACCAACCTAATAATTGATCTGTCCCGTCAGATAAGCATTCCAGGAGAAGACCAATTACACTAAGACCAAATTATACTTTTCAATTACACAGGTGAATCAATCCAACTCAACATGTCAAAGCATAAAAAAATGTTTTAGGAAAGACAGGCAACATACTAAATTCCCCTACCCATTGCCTAGAAGTAAGTACTACTCGGAAGAGTAAAATGTCATTCTGTCAATATCCGTGAACTTACGAAGGTTTCCCAGCCCCATCCATCAAGACCCTTCCACTTCACTCTCACACACTTCCCCCAAATATATCACCAGGTGAATTATCTTTGAAATGCCTTCGAATTCAAGAAAATAAAGCAATCATAAGATAACAACATTCAGAGACCTATCAAAGTTCCCAGTATATATAATTTCATATTTCTCTTCCTCTGTTTTATGTTTTAATTTTAAATTGTGCCTTCCTGAATTAGGGTGCATGATGCATAGGGTGTCGTTAATGCATCGAGCTATATAATTCCCAAGCAAGTGGTTAAAAAGGAAAAAACTTGTCTACATATTTATGTGCTTGTGACTCAAAATTTGAAGAGGAGTATGGAGTGAGATGCAGCAGATGCAGTAATTTGGGGCCTACCATGCAGAGTTGTTATATCAACTTAAGGCATTGGTCTCTGTCTTGATAATGATGAGATGCCAGTGAAGGGCTTTAAGAGGTAGAGGGTTGTGATCAGATTTGCATTTCTTAAAGGATCTCTCCATCTCCAGTGAGGAAAATAAATTAACAATAAGGGGAAGGAAGGACAAATAAGAAGCTACCGCCATAACCTGGTAGGGACAAAACAGTAGCTTCCGCTACCTTGTGGTGAAAGCAGACAAGTGGGTACAAACTAAAGACATCCAGGAGGTAAAACAGGCTTTTGAAGGATAAGATAAGGGGAATAGTATAGGAGCAGGGAGACGCTGAGGATAACAACAACATTGTACACTAGCCTGGCGATTTGTTATTCACAAAACCTTTCATATTTATTTTACTCAACTCTGAAGCTCAGGAATAAATGACAATTGTTATTACTCTCAGTTTTATGGGCAGTAAACGGCGATGGAGAGAAGCCAAGTGACCTAACCTGGGTCTCTGAGCAGCTGTGAAAACTTGGAGCTTGTACTTGAATGCAGGAATTCTCTCTTCAAGTTCAGGAACCTTTCTATCGAAAATCCACCAATCTGCCCTTTTATGAGAAGCTAGGCCCTGAAAAGGCCCTTGGATCACAACTGGGTCCTCATTTATCTACTTACCTCTCAATTCTAATCTCTCTGGGCAATGAGCCCAATTGATTTGGCAGGAACTTCAAAGCAAAGAAAGACAAGGCCACAAGCCAAGCAGCATTCAAAAATGAGAGGAAGCCAAACAAAGAGGGGGGAAAAACAAACAAAAAAAACCAGAAAACTTTCTGCTCCACAGTCGGCTCTACAAGGAATCATAGCTAGACATGGTTAAATGGCACCTAAATGTCACCAAAGTTGTGTAATGCTAACAATAGAAGTTAATCTCTCTCTAAGGCAGCGAGTTCAAGTCCACTTACCCAAAGCATTAGTCTCAGGCATATGTGCCAATGAGTTTCTTACTCAGTAAATAATACCAGACATTATATGCCTTTTTACTATTTATTAAAACAATTGGTAATAATTATTTTTGAAACAATGACAGAAAATTGATGCACCTGGAGGTAACCTTTTGAAATTGAGATGAAATTGATAGAATTGTACCCTATGTACCTGGGTGCATAGTCCCAGTGCCTCCATATTGTCTGACCTGGAGTGATAGAAATAAATGGATTTCAACTTACCATTAGGCAGAGAAGGAAGCGGTCACCTGAGTTAATTTCAGGAATTCTAGAAATTTCTCCACCCAATAAACTTATAATCTAAGTTAAGAAATAAAATATTAACAGTGTGGTTGAGGTTACCACTAAATTCTTCCCCGATTGGACCCACCTGCCATCAAGTAGGGTACTTCTATCTTGAATTTTTTGTTTATCATTTTCTTGTTTTTTTAAATACTCATATCACATAGGTATGTATTCCTAAGCAATGGGCTATTTTATTTTTCTTTTTCTGAATTTGTTTTAAAATTTTTATATAATATACATAGTTTTCTGTGACATGCTTTCTGAAGTCAAAACTCTAGTTTAAAAGTATTTTGTTCATTTTAAAATGTAAATCAGCATTGAACTTTAGTGTTGGTTCTATATTACTTGCAAAGCACCTCAAAACAGACCCTAATAAATCTGGGTCCTGTGACATCGGCCTGGAGACTCCACCAACCTAAAGAAAAAGACAACCCGAAGAATTACGATGATGCTTAAGAAACAACTCTCATCCGGCCCGGAAGGAGCCTGCCTGCCTTGTCCCCGTCTAGTACAGGTCCCTGCCTGGTCATCCTGTCACCGCTGAGGCTCCTGGTGGGTGAAACCAGACGCGTGAGAAACTGTTTGAAAAGAAATCTAACGTCTGAAGGCCTGAAGAAACAGGAGGCCTGCCTTCCGAGGGCTCCTGGGAGCTATCCTTGGTGCTGCCGCAGTCGACCTGCCTAACACCGCCCGGGCTGGAGGGCCCGTGAGGCTTCACTGCTGAGGGGCGTAGGTCAGGCCTCAGGGGGCCACGCTGCTGGATGTGACCCACCCGGCTCCAGGCCTGCGGGTGCTCGCGCTGTGTTCTGAGCCCGGCCTCTGTCTCAACCACCACAGTCCCCCGTTGCCTCACCTGCACCATGTCCTACTTGGACCCCCACCAATGCCACAAGTTATGTCTCCAGGCACTGGCTAATTATTTCTGTTGACATCTCTCACTTATCTGCTAAGAAGAAAAGCTGTGTGATAGTATTCATGTTACAGGTAAAGAAGTAGGCCGTGGATCAGATAACTCAAAGCTACACATCGGGTGAGAGGCAGGGCCTGACTTCAAACCTGTAGCTGGATCTCTGTTCCTCTCCCTGTAAACTGCCTGCATTTCTTCCCAGGACCCCTGAACTCCTACCCTTTCTTAGGGCAAGACACGTTAGGCTAAATTGTACTGTAACGCCATTGAAATATAGCTTTCTTGAAAACATAGATAAGACATACTGAGCATTTTATATTTGCCAGGCACTGTTCTAAGTGTTTGCATGTAATCCTCACAACAACCTTATAAAGCAGGATTTTATACTTTCCCAGGTTTACTGATTATAAGCCTGAAGCACAGTCAGGGGTGCCAGGTGCCAGGATTTGAACCTAGGCATGGAACTCCAGGGCCCAAATGCACTACACAGCCTTTTACTACCTTTCAAAATTATCTTCAGTTAATGTTTTGTATGGGATCCTTCTTAATAACTCCTAATTTTATATTTTTAAAAGAATAGGGAAGTGTTATTACTATAATATTGCCTTTTAAATTAGCATAGGAAGTAAAATAGCACGATCAATTTTTCTAACGGCCTTTTAAATGCAAAATTAATTATTAAATAAAATATTTTAGTATTATAAATTAACATAGGCAAAATGATGAAACGCCCAACCTCCGGTGATTAAAGTAAATTGAAATATGATAAGGATCAGATAGGAAAGCACACTGAAAAATAGAAATGACAAATAATGTCACAGGTGAAGGCATTTCACGTGCTCTTTCTAATAGTTTTTTATTTTATTTTAAAATTTTCATATTCTTTTCAATGGCTTTGACATGAATGAGGAAATGTTAGGATTTTAAAATCAACTCAAATGCAGTGTCCACACAGTGGGCCTCATGCAGGGCCCTGGAAGCTCCTCAGGTTGTTCGCTGCATCTCCCTCACTTTCTAAAGCCCTCAGTCACTGCCACGTCCGGTCTCATCCTCTGCAACACTCTCCAGGCAGCTGAACGAAAGGGCAGGAGCTTCCTCTGAAACTCCAGTTATTTCAGCTCTAAAACCAGCTGGAAAAGACGCTCTCCTCTGAGACAGAAATGCAATCCCTCCCCGAGGGGCCTGCAACGCCCTCAGGCTGTGGGGAGGGAGGAGTTTAGCACTTGAAACTCCATTTGCTGTTTCCTTTCTTTAATCAAAGTTTACCATTCACATTCCATGCTGCCTGTGGCACAACCTGTTTACAACAATGTGGTCTATCTGAGAAGATAAATAATAGTAACAACAACAACAACAACAACGGACTAACAATGTGCCCAT
Source organism: Miniopterus natalensis (assembly GCF_054644295.1). Classification (NCBI taxonomy): domain Eukaryota; kingdom Metazoa; phylum Chordata; class Mammalia; order Chiroptera; family Miniopteridae; genus Miniopterus; species Miniopterus natalensis. Next base: position 29,901,539 of record NC_142096.1, read on the forward strand.
AAATAATCTGGGAAACCACATGGCCCTGGTACCTTCAGGAAAGGGGACTTCAATACACATATTTCTTATGCAGCTTCACACATGACTTCCCTTCTATGGTTTGCACTTCACTGCTCTGTTGTGTCTCTCTACCAATAAACCTATACATCACGCAGAGCAAAATATGCTCACAGCCCCTCTACTTGACAAGAAAAAAAAGCAGTTGGTTTAAAAGAATGAGTACTGAGTACCGAACCCGGACCCGAAGGTTAGAGCCTGAGCCTCAGCCCTGCTACTTTTTGGATTCAGGCGTCGGTGAGTTGCGTTTTCTCTCTGAAACTTTTCACACCAATGGGACCTGTGTCCACATCCCAAAGTCCTTGTGGTAACTAACTGAGCTAATTCATGAGAAAACATTCTGAACAATTACTATACAAAAAATGGGTTAGTATTTTTTTTTTGCAAGGGAAGGTTCAGATCTCTTCAAATAAATGTGCAGTTTTACTTTTTTACTGTACAAAGTTACAAATTTTTACTTATCCTAAATTTACTTACCAGTAAATTAGTTCATTACTGGTATTTTTTTGTAGTTTATTGCCATTTAAAGCAATAGGTTTATCTGCAAATTACGAAGATTCCGAGTTTCTTTGGACTTGTTATACTCAAGGAGTGATAGAAACTAAAAAATATGTGCTTAAGCTTGAATTCTCTCTTCATTTTTCTTCTATGAATTATAATTTTACTCTTAAATACTGATATTTTTTGTACTGAGAATATTAACAAAGTGAAAATGCAAAAGCGTGTTAGCTGGTGTGGTAGTTTTTACTTATACTGGATCTTATCTGTTTGACTGTGGATGTCAATCTAATTCAGAAAATCATTATCTCACCTGTTCTATATTGCCAATAATTCTGCCTTTTAAATAATTTAGACCTTACACATTTTCTGGCTAGCTTTTGGATGTATAGCTACACAACTGCATTGATATTAATTAAATCGTAGCACATTTTTGAGTTGAGAGGTTTATTTTACTGAAAATGTCTGACTTTTAATGCTGTTGGGGCATATCTTTTCTAATAATTTTTTTCTAAAGCTAATGATATAAAAAAACATCCGGAACCTGTACAGAATTGTAAGACTCCAAGTATATTCTGAGCACACATGATCCATGTGCTACATTAAAGTTGTAAATTAAGGTCCAGCGTGTTGCACAAATCAGCCTTCCATATCACAGCTTTCCTGCCCAAATAAGGTGAGAGCCAGCCAGTAAATATATGTGGTCAACCTCAGATTTGCCTCACTGGGAGTTCACGTGGATTCTTAACTGCCTTCAATTGTTCATGTTTTCCTCAAATGAGATGCATCAGCTTGAAGGATGACTTCTTGCCCTCTGGGAACAGGCCAAACAAGTATTTCATTCGCTATGATAATCAGTTCTACCTTCAGCAACATATAAACCCAAATTTAATAGGCACCGGTGATTAGGTTTTAAGTCAGACAGTCATCACTGTCCACTGTGAAAAATAATAAGAAAAAAATACAAATTATAACGAATTTGCCTTCAGGAGGCCTTGTTAGACATAATGGGACCATAACTATTTCAGGATATGGTGACTAAATATTTTTCCTTCTCATTAGAGACATTTCTGAGCCACCAATTTTCAGCGATAAGAAAGATTCCCTTTAACTCATGCTGAAGCTATCTTAGGCCATTTGTTTTGTCCACTTAGTGGATAATAGTCTCGAATGAAAAAAGGACCACTTACCATAAAACACTTATTTAAATCTTTTTAAATGCTCAAAACCATCTAGAGCCATTCAAAGTGATAGATAAATTTAATCTTATCCAAACCTTCCCCTGTCAAAATTATCTGAGGCTTTTCTCCAACTTAAACTTTGCATTGAAATCAAAAAGAATTGCGCGGGACATTATGGAAAATAACAAATCAGCCCTTAAATCAGCAGCTGAGGTTGTGGACAGCAAATGATACAGTGGTTCCACTTTCTTGGAACTGAGCAGCAGAAGAAAATGAAGAAAGATACCACTGACAGGGCAAGGATGATGGCAGCAGGCGAGCGTTATGAATGATATGTTAAGTGATCGGCTCGGATGGAATCATGGGATTGCTGCTGCCTTTGGCAGGGGCTGATTTTCATTCTTATTGTTCACCTCCTAAGACTCCAACATATGGGTGAGGGAAGGGAGAGGAGGAGCTGGAAGCACATGCATTCCCCGTCCATGTCCACGCTTAGAAATAGTCTGAATATTTGCCCAGACAGAGAGAGTGATAGGAATAAATACCCAATGCCAAAAATATATATCTTGTTCGCAAGGTTATTAGTTTTAATATTCATGTATGCTCTCTGCACTCTTCTCTCCGAATTGAAGTGCCATAGTCCCTTTTATTTGATAAAACCAAAGGCATATATATTCCTAACACCCAAATAAGTGAAATAATAATTCAGTGCTCTATAATAATATATTGGAGGTAATAACAAAGACGTGGTATAGGCTATTTTGATGTGCTTAGAGATGCAGTGTATATATTTCTCTCTTCAGTCCAGTAGACACCACTTGATTCATTTGGTCTTCCTGGTGTGGAGTGTGTGTGTGTGTGTGTGTGTTGGCAGGGTGAAGGTAAGGAGGAGTAGCTAATGATGGACCAGCAGTCAGAAAAAATGACTGTTACATGATGCAGTGTATCTGAAACACACCCATAAATTAAATACAATGCTGGTGTCAAAGGGCTCATTTACTGAGATTTTCTTTAAACTAATTTTATTTCTACATAAGTGTGATTAACCCAGAGCTTCTTTAAATGCCAATTCTTTTGTGCACCAATGCTGAAATTTATAGCATGACTAATGTTATAATTTTTGTTATTATGAATTACCAAAAAAAATCAGTATAGCCAACAATTCACTTTATTTACTTTTTGCTCTTTTTAAAATCTATATTAGCAAATTAGCAGCCTGTCTATTTAAGAATGACTTTTTTTTCAGAGGGAAAATATAACAATAGGCATCAAAATGGGAAAAAAAAATCAGAGCAATTCAAAGTATGAGATTGCAGGCTTAGCAGTTGCTGTTTATAGACGTGAGTAGATAGCTCTGGAAAATCTTGCTTAGCTGAGAGAGGAAAATTTGGAAAGTGTGCAGTGATCAATTCATTGACCAGATCTTAGACAAAAAAAAAAAACATCTTTTTTAAAATAAATAATTCAGAGATTTCCTTAGGAGGGGCATGAATAACTTTTGTAATCAACAAACAATGTAAAGCTGGACGCTAATTTTTACTTCAGGATGAACAATATTCTAGCTCTAAGATTGCCTTTAAAATCTGGACAGAAAGCAAAAAGAGTGTGATTTAAGGGAGGTAAGGAAATGAGCAATCAGCAGCCTCCTGTAATTACTATGCCTTCTAAATTGATGATAGAGTTATACACTTGTTAGTATTAGGGGACCCTACAGATTTCATTTTCTAAGGCAGAGCCCAGCAGGCATGTTCGGTTAAAGGGGTGTCTGTGAATCCCCCTGTACCACTCAGCTCGCCCCCTGAGGGGAAACGCCACGCGCATTCAAATCAAACGTTTTCCTATCAAGTTCTCAACTAATGGCTTTCCTAGGAGACCCAAGCCTGTCAGTCACCTACTTCCTATTTAGACATGTTAAAACAGAATTTGTTGTTTATTTGTATTTCATTGAAGTGAGTCTGTTTTCTCACATTGAATTTGTATTCAAACCCCAGGTTGTCAATACTGCTTAGCTAGGGCTTCTGTTTCGTTTGTTTTCCTCTGCATGTAATGCAGAGAAATGGTGCTGTTCTTGCCAGTTTCCACCCTTGTATAAATTTATAGGCAGCGTATTAACTAATTGTTTAAAGTCACTAGTGCCAATGGCAGAAGCTTAAATACACATCACCTTCACTGAAAGCTGTTGTGTCGAGTTCGCAGTTCATGAATATACCAGAGCCACAGCCCAGCCTGTCCCCAAGTGCATGAATAGGAAAGGGAAAGATACCTACCTTTAATAATCAAAAGCAGGGCAGCGTTTTTAATTTAATTATTTCCAATGTGATTTAAAACCTATCTGGTCCCCTCAGAGAAAAACCCAGTGATGTAATGTCACATACCGGACCAGTCGTGCTTTCTCTCGGTAGAGAAAAAAGAATGTGTGTGTGTGTGTGTGTGTGTGTGTGTGTGTGTGTGTGTGTGTGTTGGGGGAGGCGTGCGCATGTGTGCTGCACATCTATATTCCTGAGCTCACAACCTCTAAGTTAGTTTCCTTGTGTTTAAGACTAAATGTAAGTATTAAGCCTTCCATATAAACAAGAACTGCGATGTTTGATATGCACTTCAAAAGCCTAAAAGGCCAAAGAAAGCCCTTCCTTAATTATTGAAGAAGTGTCTGTAAAGGAAACATGAGCAAATAGCATTCGTGCTTTCATCCCCAGTAACCTTTTACTGTCCTTTTCTTCAGATGGCCAAGTCAGTATATTTAATAAAGGCGGCAGCAACCATCAAAGAAGGCCGGGCTCTAATAAATGGTCCTGATTAAAGGCCTTGACAGGGTATGAACTTTGCATAAATTTCCTTACAGTGTCAGGCTAGGATACTGATTGAAAACTCATTAACATAATCACACATTTAGAGGAAATGCTGTAATGTATCAAAAACATTTCCCTTAGTGTAATAATTTTAAGGACATTAAAATGCAAATGATAATAAGGAGCTGTGTTTAGCAATGTTCTGAAAGGCTGATTATTCAAATATTTAGTATGAAGTATGGAGTCACATTCAGTACTGTGTCTACACGAATTCAAGAATTTAATCTACACGTGGACTCCGGAGCCTTTGGTCTTACCAAATATTTTTCCGGTTCATAGACACACAACATTAAACAAGAAAATTGGGCTTAAGTATTACAGAGAAACACCAAAAAAAGAAAAAAAATCTTTAAACCATTATTTTAAAAAAAAATGAGTGCCAGCTGCCAGGATCATTTTTTCTCCAATGTTTAGAAAATACTGAAAAGCAGTTAGCATTTTTGTTTCAGTATGATTGTGCTTTGAAAATACGTGGAAGCCTTCTCAGTGTCCTTTTCCCTGCTTTTATTAGAACGTGTCTGAAGCAGCAGAGACTGTCGTAGGTCACAGCAGTACCTCCCCTTAATGCTAATTCTTAACAATAAAAGAAACACTGCCCTCCCCCCACACAAATAGCCATAATTATGTAAAGAATGACTGCTTCAGACTGATGACTTTCAATATGCTCGAGCCTAGCATCCTGGTATAAGAGGCCAGAAAGGTCAACAGTAATTCATAACTGCTATAAAATTGTGTCGCATCCCAGGGCCTCGGCAGGACGCTGACATTATCATGAGTCTTCTGCTGGTTTGTATATGTAAATTTGTGATAGGAAGTGCACTGCTTTTACCGTATCTCATGCGGAGCGTCAATCAGGCCGTGGAATACATCAGAGTATTTTCATTATGCCTAGTTATTTACTGCATCAGAAGAAATTACCCTGGCAAGCCAAGCGGCCTGCTCTGGGAGCATGATACGACCAACCAGGTTTCAGCTCAGGAGTCTTGTAAACATTACAGGATTAATCTCGCAATCACAATCATCAATCTTTCCCAGTCCTGCCTGGGTGCAACTGTGGAGATTGGTAACCAGGCCATGTGGATTTAAATTTAACCCTGAACATCAAAAACTAGATGTCAGACCTAAGCTGCGCGTGGTGAAACACCTGCATTTTCTTCGATTCGGGGGGGAAGACAATAGATGAAAGTGGTCAATGAAGTACTTTAAAATCATGTTTAATTTGTCACTTTCGTTTTTAGAACATGCCTGGGAAATCCGAAGTTTCTTCTTTGTTACAACACTTTCTGTTTTTGTTAACATCACCTCTAGCAGGACACGAGATGGCTTTCTAACCACATAAGGAAACGTCCTGTGGGTAATGTGGACACAGTAGGAGGCTCTGCGGAGCTATGAGATGGGGCCTTGGCCAGGGGTTTGGGGACCTGCTCAGACGCCTTTGGCTCTGGGCCGGAGGAGCCCGAAGCCCTGGAGAGAAATAGAGTTACCCCTGTCCAGGGGAGTGTGGAACGTGTCTTGCTGACTCATAAGATGACACTGACTTTGAAACAACAGCTCGCTTACCCGCCTGCCAAAGGAGAAAGGCACTCTCCCCGTTTCTGCACCCCAGCAGAAGGAGAGGGAGAAGAGATGGGTAAGACGGACGGGACAAGTGAACAGTCTATCATTTTAAGTTCAGCAACTGCGCGGAACACAGCCTATTCTATTTAGATAATGCAGAGGATAATGTACGTTCATTTTTGAAAGTGAGGTGAAAACCACCACGATAATGATCATTTTTCCATAGTCAAGAAACAATAAATATATAATGAGCAGGCCACGTATAGACTGCCTGGCAGTTTAATTTGAACTGTGACCTTTTATTATTTTTTTTTTTGTCCAAAGCACTTTTTGCTGAACACACAGCAAACTCGATTCTTTCTTTCCCCCTCTCTCAGTATCTTATTGGCTCACATCTTTGAATGAAAGATGTAGTAACCATAAAGATAGGCCTTTCTCTTCTCTCCAGTACAATTTTCAAATCTCGCGGTCTTTATTTATTCTCTCTATCAAAAGTAGATATTCTATATGCATTAGTCCCTGGTTGTTTTAATCGTCAGCATGTGTACTTGGCTAGAACTCTATGACCTTATTAAAAACATTGTGTCATATGTTGAGAATCCACTAAGAGCCACTCATTCCCTACCCAAGTGATTATTTCCTATGGTTTTCTTGATCCTATAAAGTTTAGCTTTAAAAAATACTGAAAAGAACCATGAATAAAATTATTTTTTCAAATAAATCATATAACCATAAATAAGAAATTTATCTTAAAGGACTGCAATGACCTGAATATTAAGCCTCCTTGCTTCCCTGTTGTCTTTCTTGGCATGAATGTGTGAATGTGTGTGTGTGTGTGTGTGTGTGTGTGTGTGTGTGTGTGTGTGTGTGTGTATTTTCTGGTTTTGTTGCTGTTGATGGTAGTGGGATGTTCTGTTACCATTGTTGCTGACTTTTGTCCTGGGCCCTGCGGAGGGTGACTGGCTCGAAAGCAGTTATTATCTTGATGCTGTGCTCATGGTGACAGAATTGCAGCTCCCCAGATTCTCCTGAAGGCTTTGGGTTCTGTGTGTGGGGTTCCAGGCACAGGTGAGAGGTGAACCTTCAGCCGTGCGCATAGTGTGAGAGGCACGCGTGGTTCTGGCTCTGGCAGTTTATAACCAGATGAAGATTCTGCTCCCTTGTTCTTTGAGAGCATGAGGTGCGATATGGAAAAGATTATTCTGAAAAATCCTTATAATACATGTATGATCAGCTGAATTGTTCGAAGTGGGTAGGCTAGAAATAAAGTTGTTGACATGTGCATCACCATGGCATAAGTTTCACCATTTTCTAGGGCTACTTGCTTGAGTTTTTTTACTATCTTGACAGATGTTATGCTTTGCTGAAGATTTGAAACAACAAATAACTAGGAGGTATCCATGGCGAAGAGGCTGGGGCAGTACAAGGATTAGTGCAGTGACGGGTGGGTTGGGAGACAGGAGGACAACTGTGGTTGCCGCCTCAGCTCGAGCACCAGCAGGGAAACCTTGGATTTAGGGTCACGAAACATGGGCTTGACTCTCAGCGCTGCCTCCCAGGCCACAACCTTAAACAGATCATTTGACCCTGTTATCCTCAGGTCTTTTTTTTCATTCATTTACTCAACAAACATCCGCCAGACTCCTCTCCACTCAACTAGGCAATGAGCTGGGAAGACAGTTAAAAACACATGGTCTTGGACTTCAGATCCTGAGAGCAGCTAGCTGCGTGCCAGGCGTTATGCAAATGCCTTACACACTTACCATGCTAGGAGCATTTACCCCGAGTGTGAAGGATGGCACTCAGCTTTCGAGAGGTTAAAGAAAGTGGTGAGAGACACAGGTCCAGCTGACGCTGAAGTTGCTGCTGAGGATTTTGTAGGGCAGCTCGAAGAACTTTAATGTTTTACAAATTTTTAGGGAGGCTCAAATGAGAAAAAGGCATGTGCCAGTGTCCCACCCTGAAATGTACTATGCAAATATCTGCTGTCCTTACTGTTAACATACAAATAACAGATTTTTTTTCTCATATCACTTCCAGTTTAATAATCCCCACTCAGATCATTGGGACCATCCCATGTAAGTGACATCCACTGACAGAAAAAAGAAAATTCTATCTATATAAACAGAAACACGGCCAGGGACTCCCTGTCGGTGTTTCTAAGCCAGTTACACACGGCTCCTTAGTGAATGTTAAACAAACACAAGCCCAAGACAGACATTTTTCTACATATGAAAATCTCTGAAAAGAACAAGTCTACTGTTTGCATTAGACCTGGAACATCTTCAGTAATTCCTTAGGCATTTTAGGGTTATCCGCCAATCCAGCGACAATGAGACGTTAATATAGCGCCTGCAGGCCTTATAAATGTAAAGGCTTCTCCTTCAGCCAGAATCTCTGATTCAACGTGGATGCCACTTTACACAGAATTTGCCTGTTACAATTTTTATACTTTTATCCCTAACCTGGGCTTGAAAAATCAAAACATATGTGATTAAGGAAAGGAAGGAAGAAACCCTCCATTTCTCAGTTCTCCCTACTTCATATCACCCTTGCCGTTGCAGTCCATGTACCTGCAACAGAACAGTGTGATGCTATGGGCAAAGCAATAGAGTAGAATTTTTTTTTTTTATGATTACATTTATCGTTGATACAGCTACAAATTTGTGCTTCAGCCTCAAGGAAGTATTTTCAGATTTTGGTGTCTCACTTTTTAGCTTTTCACATATGATTAGTAAATGCATTTCCCAAAAGTATTTTTATATGGGGAATAACATTAAATGAAGGAATTTTAAAATTAGGTATTAACAACATAACTCGTTGAAAGGAGTAAAATGAAGTACATGGTAGTTTTTTTACTTGTTATTTGTTATGTATTCTACAAGACAAAATTTTACTATTGGGAGCTTGTTAAAGAAACTCATTAAAGAGTTGAGAATGAATGGTAGGTGAGAAATTCCATTCTTGTCCTACCCCTTTCAAAATTAAAAAAATAATAATATTTTTATTGAGAAAATACATGTTGACTCTTGAAAAAATTGAGTAATTTAACAGTTGCTAAAAGCAAAAAGGAATATCCCAGATTCTTTAAATGTCATATCAGATTTATCTCCAAAAAAAAATCGTTCTTGAAGAAATAGTTTTATTAGAACACATTCTTCCAATTAGCATCATTTAAACTTTCATTTCTTCCAAATGTTTCCAAATGATCAACCAATATTATAATAAATTTTATGCAAATATTGAATTAAAATTTTCACTCTTATGCTCTAGCCAGTATCTATATGTGAGATTCGCCTCTGTGTGTATAGAGTTTAAAAGTGTCTAATCAATAATGTTTTCTATAGTGCAAATTGGAAAGTTTTTCACTAAAGAATAGGATATTTATAAAAGTCTTCCTTGAATTGAGTTTAATGTTAATTTCCTTTAATTTTTTAGAAGCAGAATTGCAAAATTTGCACCAATTTTTCTCTATGTTGAGTGTAGTACCAGATATGTTTAAAAACTTACCATGCCATGTACCATTCTTTTTTTTGAAATTACAGACTTGGTATAATATGCTACTGTTCTTGATTTCAAACACAGCAGCAGTAATGTGAGTAATGACAACCTTTTCAGAGATTGCCTCATTCCAATTTAGTGACAAACATGAGATTTACTTTCTCCAACAAACTTGCACAGACATCATTTAAAGGTTGATTAAGAACAAATTAGATTATGATTTGAGCTGATAATAATTAATGACATTTATAAATGAGTACGTGAGAGTTGTTCAATTCATCTGGGAACATAAGAGTTCAGTCAAATTAGAGATCTTCCTGTTTAGGTAACAAACAAACAAAAAATATAGTATAATCTTACAGGAATGATACTGTCCATCCTCTAATAGAGCGTTGACCAAATAAAAGTGGTTAATACAGGTTCTGAGAACTTATTTATAATCAGGTACAGCCATTTATGTGTACATTTATAAAATCATTACAACAGTCAGATACCTCAAAACAATGAAATAAATTTGCAACAGCTTGGCAAGTTTGTGTGGGTTTTTATTACATAGCAACTATTTAATTTCAGTATGCTTTCAAAATTAAAAACACACACATACACTTCTCTAATATTGAAAATTAGCTATTTAATATGCATGTTATTAGTTTAACATTGCATCTTTTTAAAGAAAACTGACGTGTTAAGCGTGGCAACGTTCTATCAGGTGAAATTTATAAAAATTTACAGATTACCTAAAATGCTGGAAGTTAATTATAGCCTGCTTTCCCTGGCATGTCAGCTTGATTAAATTTGGAGTTTGGAGATGAATTGGCCCAAATTCATTAGTGTTCCCTGGGTGCAGATGTTGGTCAAGGTCAAGCAAAGCCCGTTGACTGTAATGTTAGAGGAGGGGGGAAGGGATTCCAAAGAAGGTAGACTCTTAAAAGGTCTGGGGCTGCAGCAAGAAACTTTGATACTTTTTAACTTAATAAATCTTGACAGCCTAATCATGGCTAAGCCTTTGCAGTGTTATTGGTACAGATGGCAAAGCTAGACATATTTAAAGAGATCTCAGCAGCTAGTGGTAAGAGAGCACTGAATCCAAACGCAGGGTTGGGCTCTGGGAGAAAGTGAAAGAAAGCAGGATAAAAAGCTACGCAGCATTTCCATCTCCTGACATCTCCAGCAGCCTCAGATACAAAATATGATAAGGCTCCCGCTGAGCTAATAAGCCCAACAAATGTCTGTGTCCGTGAAGTAGATGAAGTGGGATGAAGGCGCGGGGGCTGCTTTATGAAAATAAGCCGGCGCCCAGGGTGTAATGGCCCTAGAGAAAGCTGCAAGGTCAGGCTGACGACAGAGACACCGGTTAAGTGGGGACCCCATCAGTGAGAAAGGTTTGCCTGCTGGATCCCACACATGACCATTAAAATAAGATGAACTCCCCATTTAAAGGAGGGAAGGACATAAGAAAAAAAAAGAAAAAAATACCCTCTGTAAGGATTTCACTTCTTTTTCTCTCACATACGTCAGCTGCATTCTTTTGTTTATTTACCAGGTTATCTACCCGGAGCAGAAACTAGAAGGTTGGGCTGGGCTGGGGACTTGAGCCTGGACATGCCCCTGAAAAGGCTGCTAAGTGCTTTGTCTCTGCCCTGTCATTTTAGTGGGTTGACAACCTACCCCGAGCATTATTTGTTTCATCACACAGTATCAGGGTGAACCAAGTAAAGACTGCTGCCCCGTGATCCCCAAGTTTTCCAAGGGTAAAAGAGCCCTGGGTAAAACAGAGTCTCCCTCAGCCTTTCCTTTCCCCTGTTTCCTTTCCCATTGTAAGGTGATACGTTTTTCAGTAAAATAAAGCATTGACTGCAGTTGAAACTATACGGTTTAGCCAGGACACCCGACACAGGTACCCTAAAAGGCAGCCAACTGTGCCTGACTTCTGGCAGCACTGTGTCTAGGATGACGAACCTCCCAGTTTCTCTAGAATTAACCTGCTTTAGCTCTGAAAGTCCTATGTCCCACACCCTCTTAGGGGCCCCTGCAGTATCATCATGGCTGAACCAGTGTTTTTAGGCAAAGCTAGAGCCCATCGTATGGTGAGTCTGGCGGGGTCTGGAAGTCAAAGTGTGTAGAAAGAGGGAGTGATTAGTCATTAGACAGACAAGCCAAATGATTTGGAGCAAGAAACACTCATTGGAGACGAAGTCATCCAGATTGGTTGTCATGTTGATCTAATTAGCTTTATCATTCCCATCTCTTCCCATTGCATCTTGAAACCACTACCTCTTGTTTACACACACACATACACACACACACACACACACACACAGATGACCTGTAGAACAACTAAAACAATATCCATAAACTGCAGTTCTTTATTGTTCTTGCTGATGGTTCCAGGGATCCACATTGACCTTAAAACCAACCCTGGAAGGTCCACACAGTGAGCGGCTCCTTCATTCTGCGGCCCATGGTTCAGGCCAACAGAAACAGAGAAATTAGAAGACAGCGACAATGCTTTTCTTCAGGTTTATGGAAATAAAAACCAGCGTACTGAAATAATACTTAAGAATCTCCCTTTTCAGTTTTAGAAATAGTTTTGTATAATCTTTAGGGTTTTTTTTTCTTTGCGTAATAATTAGACTATGCTTGAAATTTCAAGAGTATGCCAAATTGCTACATTAATTCTTAATAGATCATGTCAATTTCATAATATCTGTGAAGTCTTGTTAAAAAGGTGAAAAGCGTTTAAACACCATGTGAGGGGCTTCATTAAACATGGAAGAAAGCTTTGAAATTCTGACAGCATTACCGCAGTAGTTCAGATAGGGTACACCTCTAGTATTTTTTTAAAAAATCCATCTTATTTTTAATTCCATACACATGAAAATACAATACTAGTGCTGCTTCTTATAATCACATTTTGGGGTATAGCCCCAAAATAACATGCCATTCGCATTAGAAATATAAACTTTACAACTGAGATAATTATGATGAAAGTGGTGAGTAGATGACGAATTACCAAAGTTGCTTTCGACAGTTGTGAAGATTTTTCTCAAGCTATAATTAATGTCTCCTAAAACATTTTCCCTAGGAGGGAAAAATCAAAGGAGGTAACTATTGCATTCACCGTTTCTCACTTTAGTTATTGCTGTAAAAAGAGAAGCATCAGTGAAACTGATTTCCAGTCATGTCAGAAACATGTTCCAATAAATATCAGTCTTCAAAAATGATGGCTGCTTACTTATGCCTGTGCTTCTAGAAATGAGTTTCCAGTTCCAATTATTCTTCCTGAAGCTATTTCAGGATAGCTGGAGAAGGGTTTCCTGTATTAGTGTAACACTGATGGGGTGACCTGTCCATTTCCCTCCATCCGTGTGGTTCTGGGATAGGCGATCATCTATGCAGGTTACCCAGGAAAGTAAGTAAGAGCGGCCCACTTGAGAAGGTGTAAACCCCATAACCTTCCTCTTGACATTCTATACCTTCCCCCTAACTCATTCTGTGCAGAGTTTTTTATTTTAGGAAGACAGGAGAAGTAGTAATTTCCACCTGGGATAAAGGTAGATTGGTACTGACATCTCCACCAGTAGTACTAAGAAAGATAAAGAAAGACTTTAAATAATTCAAGTGTTTAATAAGTAGAAAGCACCATGCAGATAGTACTATTAGCTTAGTTCAAAGAGATGCTATGGGTAGAAGTGATAAGCAAAAGTAATAACATTAAGATTTTGTTTGGTACACAGATCAGGGACAATGTATAGTATTTAGAGTGTATTGAAAGTACACAGACTTTTCTGATATAATTCCCAGCTAGAGACCTGTATTCATCTTACAGCTAGTAATGACTGAATGTCTTCTTATTTAAAGAAGTATTTTACTGATGGCAATTCTAGATATCATTAGTTTGGATTTTATAGATAAATATGAAATGAAACTTGAAGTTTATTTTGTTTCAGGGCAATATGGACAAGCCTATAGCTCATTATCAGTTTTATCAATTCATTAAGTTGAAATCTGTAGTCTTAGTAACTTAGGTTTCTCTTGTACTATATTTTTCCATATAAAAGATATGGGGAATATGTTAATAAATTTACATTGCAGGGAATGCAAGAAATCTGAAAACTGTACATATAATGAGGGTGTTCAGGACTTGCACAGTCATGAGCTGCTTTTATGTTGGGTGATTTGATATCCTTCTGGGAACATCATAGAGTATGCTTACACAAACCTAGATGGTCTAGCCTACTGCACAACCAAGTATATGGGATAGCCTATTGCTCTGTAAGGGAGGAAAAATAATTTCCCTCTACCCTTCTAGGTTCTTGGCTGAAACATCTCTGTAATAAAAGGCAGATTAACAGGAGAAAAACAAGCAAAAATTTAGGACACGCATACCTTCTGTATGCATGCGAGAGACCCAGGAAAACCAAGTAAATCTCCAAAATGGCTGAAGCCACCACCTTAAATACTACCTTCCGCTGAAGAAAAAGGAAGATACTGGGGGTGGAGGTCAGTGATGGGAGGTTACCGGGAAAAGCTCAGTAAACCAAGGTAAGGTTGTTATACATATTTAAGTCATTGCCTTCTGCACTAATAAGAGTTTCTACAGATAAGGTCATGCCCTACTTCCTGGTACAGGGAGGGCAAATGTAAGTGTCTTTTACCAAGGGCAACTTCTACTTGGTTTTCAGAGCTTCTACTGTTGTAGGCGATGGGAACAGCACTGGGTGTTAGTCCAGTGGGGTCAGACCAGACAGGTTCAGCAACCTCAGTACTTGGGTTCAAGATATAACCCAGTGATAGCAATATTTTTATTTTATTTTTTTTAGAGAAAGAGAGGAAGAGAGAGAGAGATTTCGATTTGCTGTTCTACCCGTTTATGCATTCATTGGTTGCTTCTTGTATGTGCCCTGACAGGGGATTGAAGCTACCACCTTGGTGTATGGTTCTAACCAGTGAGCTACCTAGCCAGGGCAATAACATTTTCTAAAGTACCTGTGGGACTTGCTTTTGGATTTCCTTTGGGGATTTTTCACCTGGTCAATAAGGAATGTAATCTTACCTTTGATCATCAAACCTCATAGTTTACTCTAACCGTATGACTCATGCTGCTCACTCATTTTCATAAGACTTTGTTCCACATTTTTTTGCTGTTTCCAGAAATGATTGATTCTTCAAAATATATCTTCAATAGTGTTTGATAAACTGTGTTATCAAAGAGACAAGTTTTTAAAGAAAGAAAGAAAGACCTCTAAATTTAGAGAGAATATTAAGATAGGTATAAAGCTTTCCAAAATAACTATTGTCCAAAGGACAGCATGTAGTCAGATATATAAATTGTGGTATGTTAGGTTAAAAAAATCAGTCACAACCTTTTACATATTCATATTTTAAATATAAGTGTATCATACATATGCATAGGCATGCTTATATATAGAAACACTTATACAAGGAAGAAACCTTCTCTGTAAGTTAGAAAACATAAACTTCATTGTGACACATTTTCATTTTATCAATCTGTCAACTAAAAATAGAGAGACGCCTTTAGCTAAAGATACCTGTTTCCTCCGTGCTTTTTGAGTATGGTCAGGCAGAAAACCCAATGCTTTGCCTGTCACATTCACACTGTGACTCAAGAAAGACTTGTCTTTTCCTGGTCAGTTAATTTCAGCCCTCAAGGAATCCACTCATCATTTCATCGTTAGTTGTACCTAAACTCCAGGAATACCTAGTGAAGTTTGGCACCACAATTGAAGGAAGCAAGATTATGGGAGGGTTTCTGGACAGATCATGACCAAGATTTCTTACAGCCTTACTATAGCTCTCCACACTCAACCTGTTCTGACTTTTCACCTTAACCCAAATTCTGCAGCAGAAAAAAACAAATTGCTTTTTAACAATAAGCAGTAGTTAAAACAAATACTGGCCACAGACTAAGAACTGAGCTTTTCGCTTAGCACATAAGAATACCCTTCCTACGGGCATAATAACCCTTCACTTTTTCGAAATTTTAGTAGACACAACATAGTCCATATTGTTAGAATACGAAAACGTAAAGAGGGAGACGAAATCTGTGCAGCTCCCAAAAGCCCAACATAAAATGTAGTATATATGAAGTGACCTCATTAAACTTTTTTTAAAGCTTTCTCTATTTTCGTCTTATCAATTAGATGAACATAATTAAATCAAGTAGCAATAAAAGGCTTATCTAGAAGTCATACCCTATTCCTGGGCTCTCCACTCCTAATACAAGTCTTCATGTCCTCATTTCAGGTCTCTCTCTCTCTCTCTCTCTCTCTCTCTCTCGCTCTCTCTCTCTCTTAGTGGATTCTTTTAGGAATTATCTATGAATTTTTAACTAATATGATACTACCATTACCTCTTGGTTCATTTATGTTAGCCAATGTCCTCTAAAATCCTGTCCTCCC
This sequence comes from Miniopterus natalensis, assembly GCF_054644295.1. Lineage (NCBI taxonomy): Eukaryota > Metazoa > Chordata > Mammalia > Chiroptera > Miniopteridae > Miniopterus > Miniopterus natalensis. The sequence continues at coordinate 29,917,604 of NC_142096.1, forward strand.
AATTTACCTATTTTTAGGTAAGTAAGTAGCCAGGGTTTGCATTACTTTAACTATGCAAACATTATTCACTTCAGAGCCAACTAGGATACTATGATTAAGCCTCCTTTCTAGGATAGCCTTCCCTTTCCCGGAACAAATTAAGCTTTGCTGTTTGCAGCCTCTGGCAGATGTTGCTTCATTCTGGAGCTGTGGGGAAATCAGAGGCTTTGAAATTAGCAAAGTCCCCTTTAATGTTGGCTGTGCTATTGCTTGTGACCTTTGGTAGGGTACGTAGATTTCGGAGCCTCGGTCATCATTTCTGGGGTGGGGCAAAATGTGTAAATCAGTAATGTTGAAGAATATCTATGAGGAATTTAAAAAATCATGTATATGCACACATCTACCCACAGCCCCATCCATGAAATATAGTTTTGATCCTGACATCAAAACCATGAGGTAGGCGAGCCTGGAATTATTACTGCTGATTGGAAGATACTGAGGCTCAAGAACACTAAGGGAGTCATCCCGAGGTGCCCAACAGGAAGGACTCCATCCCAAACTTTCTAATTCCCAATCATGGACTCTTAACTCCAATGCGTGATGAGGCTTTGTCCAACCAAATCATTAATAGTAAACCTCTGAAACAACATTATGCAACAACTCTTTTTCTTAGGTTAACTTGGATTACTGGTGGAGTGCCCTTAAATAGTTTCTCTCTGTTTTCTCAAATCCAGGAAGCCTCCAACAGGGACAGTGTAAAAGATGTGAAAGACTTATACAGAAAGTTACATATTATTAAAGTCTCCGAGATGGTATAGGTTGGTTATTTAATTTTCTAGCATCCTCTACATATTTAAAAGCTCCCCTGTGGCCCTGAACTGAAGATGTAACCAAGCTATTGTCCTAGCTTTGGTACTGCTCAACTTATAAATTGTCATCAGACCAGCACATTTTCAGGCTAGATATCTTGAGTTCAAAAATAATTATTATAGATACTGGGAATATTAAAAGAAGCAATTATTTATAAGTTGGATAATAGGGTTATTAGTTTGGCTATAATCCTTTTTTGTTTTTTCACCTTACCTTTGTCAATGGGATTATCAGAAAAAACTTCGAGAGCTTTTATAAGCTACTAAAACCTCATTAGGCCATTCTGAAAATCTAATATGCACCAACCCCTTTTTGAGAATTCACTAATCTATATAAACTTTAATAACTTTTTCTTGGCCTTAATAACTTCTTTTTTTGGCCTGATTCCTCCCAAAATATTTTCATAGCCTCCTTTACCAAGCAGTTATTCTCATGTTATATTTGTGTAAAAGTGAAGTTAAGTGAAATTAAGGAACTAATAAACAGTATAGCTGGAGTTCAAATATGGCACTTTTAATTCTAGGTCTGATAATTTTTGGATTCTACCACACTCACTTTGTCAATAATATTTGAAATAGTGAAATAAGTTAAATAGCTTCACACAAACAAATATATAGACCAAGAAGAATTCACCACCACATTAAAAATTGTAATTTTGAATGCTAGAATATTCTAGGCTTTGATGCACTTATAGAGAATAGCAAAATAAAGGACATTGACCCCTGATTCTTGAAGGTCCTTGTCAATAATCAACTAGATTGAATACCTCCAACGATTAGACTTCAGTGCTGTCCAAGAAAACATAGTTGTCTTTAGACAACTTTGACTGTAAGAAAGTTCTTTTTTCACCTTGTGCTAAGAGATGTCTTCCTGTCATATCCACTGTTTTATCAGTTCTCCTTCAGAAACACAGAATGAATCTAGTTTTCCCCCCACATGACAGCACTTTAAATATTTGAAAACAACTCTCGTGTTTCCCCTAAGGTTTTCTCTTTTCCAGCCTAAATGCCCCCAATTCCTTCAACTGTTCCTCTTATGAAACGTTTTACATTTTTTCACTATACTTTCATCTTGTTCCAGATACTTTTCCCGTTTGGCATTACCTATTTTCAAATGTGGCACACAGGATGGAATATAAAACTAAAGGGAAAGGCTCACCAGTGTTCCATAGAGCATAGCTATCATCTCCTTGTCTCCAAACTATACCTTCATTACTGTGTCCTAAGATCCCGTACACATTTAGGAAGGGCAATCACAGCAGTGTTGACCCAACATCCTACATCCATGTCACCAACCATCCCTGCATTCTGGCCTCTTTTCTTAACCTCCTCAACTCCAGTGATCATTTCCTTCTTTCCATCACTGTCCACTCATTGCCATGGTCACATCCTAGTGTTATTGTAGCACAGGTGAAACCTCAGTATCAAACATTTCACTCCATCACTACCCACGATCTCGCATGTTAACTTGCTCTAAAGACCTTAGTGTTGCATTTTTTTGGAACTGCAACCCATTTATTTCACATCCAAAAATCCACACCTTTCTTTACTCCCCTCAAAGTCCAATATAGATCTCATGCTCTGTCACTTAGTCATTCCCTCAAAATATCTTCAACTCCCTTCCTTTTCTCTTCTTTCATAATTCTCCCCTGGCCAATCCCAACACTAGACAAACTCTACCATTTTCTTGAGTGCTAGCAACAGAATAGCTGAAGTTCTCTGGAGCAAACCACCCAAGCTGACTAATTTACTTTAGATTCATTACCAAAAGCCTCAGTTGGATGCCAGGTTCTCCACACAATCATACTGTGTTTCTTTATGAGGCTAGTTTTTAAACTCCCCACAATGATTATTTAATACCTTATCTTTTTTTCTCATACTTCACATACATTCTTCTACCCTTTCAGACTTAACTATTGACATCATCTCATACTTCCCTGAGAAAATGGAAAAATCTGAAAGCCCCTCGTTGTCCTACATCAAGCTACAAAACATTGTTTACGTGCAATCTTTGTCTCTCTCTGGCTATCCCTCTAGCATTACGAATAATTTTCAGCATGCAGTTATCATAACCTTCTCCATTTCTGCTGCGTCCACATAGGCATACTGTCAGGCTTTAGATTTTTTCTTATAAATCAACACTTCCTTTGACACCATATCTCTTTCCCACCACCACTCCATATGCCATTGTCCCTCTTACAGAAACTTCTAAAACTATTTGACTGAATATAATGTCTCCACTTCCTTTCCTTTCATTTTCTCTTCTATCTCGTCTTACCTACTATGTCTAAATTACTCACCGTATCTATTATCTTGCCTTATCTGCACCTTATCTAGTCTTACTTACTAATCTAACTTATTTGCCCCTGACGACTGAAACTATTTTAGTCAAGATTTTCTATCCTTTCCAAATTGTCAAATCCAACTGCATTTTGGTTTGTACCTAATTCTGACTTAACTGATATTTCCCCTCATTTAAAAAATACTTTCCTCCCTTGACTTTCAGGACCCCCAAACTCCTAGTTTTCACCATCCTCATTGGCTGCTCTTTGGTCTCCATCACCCCCTCCTTCTCTCCCCAACCCTAAATGCTAAGCTCCTACCTGCTCACCTCAAACCCTCTTTTATCCTTTGGCCAGACTCTCTCCTGAGACGGTCTTGTGTGTTTGCAGGGTTGCAGGCATCATCTCTTGTTGTGACTCTCATATTGGTGTCTCTAACTTAGACCTTTTCTCTTGTGTATATAACTGACTCTTCTACACCTCCCCTGAAATATCATGGCCAAGAGGAAAATCTTGAATCTTCCCTAAATCTTTTTCAGCCTCACCTATCTCTAGGAAATGGCCCAACCATTTTTATAGTTTTGCGAACCATAAATTTGGAAGGCATTCTTAATCCTTCCTGTTACTCAGTCTTACTTTCCATGTCTAGTCCATTCGCCAATCTTATCTGTTCTCCATTAATCTTTTTCTTGATTTTTCCCTTCCTTTTCCCCTGTCTCTAGCACTTTTGAAATCATGGATTATTTTGTTTGTGTAATTTTTACTTGTTAATTTTTCTTCCTGCCATTTGGGTAGAGTATAAGCTCAATGAGGGTAGAGAATATGTTCTCTTCTTTCTCATTTCATCTACAGTTCTTAGCACAGTTTCCGACATGTAGTACATGCTCAAAGAATATTTGTTTGATGAATATAATTTTCACTTAATACTTTTTTAATTACCTTATTGATTATACACATTACCTTATTACCTTCAAATTACCTTATTTCCCATTATACACATTAGTATAATTGCTTTTTGATCTTTTTAAAGTAATTCATACATAAAATTATTAAACGTTGCTTTGTTTATTTGGTCTTTCAAAATTTTGGTGGTATCATAAAAGGCATCTGCTGTTTGATTTTCCACAATTGTGATCAGAGCATTATAATTTTCCCTTTTGAAATTATTAATAAAATTTATGAGTTGGGAAGACCCATAGAAGAGCCTTGTAGACAGGCTCTAAAGCCTGCCAATTAGAAAACTCGCCCCAAATGTGCCACAGGGTGTGTCCCTCCAGCTTGTCCACCTGGACTCTGGGAAAGGCTCTGTCAGACATCTCACGCCGCCCTGTGTACAAGGTTATCAGGCTCCCCAGTGAGCTCCACTTGCTCTTAACTAGTGTGGACTTGGTGCTACTAGTTGCAGCTTTCTTTTCCTTCTAAGGTGACTCAATAGCTTTTTTTTTTTTTTACTGATCTTTTCAAAATATTGCCAGAAATTACCACCAAAATAGCCAATCACAGGAAACCAACTTTCGGTTTCTCAGAATTCAAACATTCAATTGGAAAACTAAGAAGAGATCAGAGATCAGTTCACACTGCAGCTGAATTATAACTTATAGAAAGAGAAGGGACCTCCCTGCATTATCTATGCTACTTCTTGCCTTCCTAACACAGTGCCTCAAAAGTCCAGGTAGGTCAACAAGTGTTCAAATACACTTTTGAAACATTTTGCAATCCCCGTGTTACCAATTTATTTTAATTCTTAATAAGTGTCACAGTTCTAGTTTATATCAAGCTCAACTTCCCTGCACTGGCATGAATTGTAAGTCCGATGTGACTTGACTCTTTTCCTCTGTCATGTCAGGGTGAGCACACTGCTAAATGGGCTTAGACAAATTAAAGTGTGGCTAAATCTACAGCAGCAGAATAATTCCAAATAAATAAATATTTATAGACTTGGCAACTGTCATTGTTGTTGCATTTTAATATTTTATATGTCTAGACTAGACAGTCCCACTTCATTAAGCTTTCTGTTAACCTTACTCTATTTTAAATTTCAGTCATACCTGCATCCCTGTCATCCCATCAGGGAGCCCTGTTCATAGCAAGGTAGACCTGGAAATAAGTGACTATTAGAACTTCTCAAAATTGAAAGCTCAAATTTTAAACTGCCTAGTGTAACATTCACAAATGTTAAAACTCTCTCTAAATCCTAGAACCACAACAAGGTCGTGGCGGGTCTCTCTCCCTTTTCCAGCCAAATAGCAATTAGAGCTCTTTAAACCGCGAGCACTGACCCCCACGGTTTCTCTAACCCGTAACACTGGGGCGGAGGCGCGCAAACAAGTGAGCTTTGCACTCTCCCTGGCTCATTGTCTGTTGTCTAATAATTCCTCCAGTCGCCTGGGTGTCACTCTGATGGCCATTACGGAGAAACCTAGACATATGTGTCAGATGTCGTGGAGACATTAAAGAAATTACCAATAACTTTAGAGTTGGTGGTAGAAGGAGAAAAAGCACTGTGGTTTTTCATACGAATGTTTTTAAAAGATTGCATTACATCTATAAAAACTGAACTCCATCTACAAAGGCACCCCAGAACTCAGGGCCTTTGGACAAGGTATCATGCAAAGGACCTAGATAGTGAGTAAGCTTTATGCAGGGAATTCGTCACTCACATTTCACATGTTCTTACATCATGTGAGTGGATCGTGAAACAATATTTTGTAATATTATTTGATTAAGATAGTACAGCAGAAAATAAGGCAAGCTTATTTTCATAACAGTTTGGTGAAACCAGGAGTTTTCATTTCGAATCTATTGCTCCTGGTGGGTAACTGAAGTAAGTATTTTAGAATTTAGTTTTTGAATTATGCTGTTTTCATTTGCTATCATTAGAAAGTTTGTAGTGAGGAAAGAGTTGCAGACATTGTGGGTTTCCCCCACAAAGCTGTACTAATGCCTAACCAAGGAAATGAGGCGTTGGCTCATAAGATACCTTTCTGAGATTTTTTTATACTTGGTTGAGAAATATACACATACATATGTGTGTGTGTGTGTGTATATATATATATATATATATATATATATATATGCACATATCAGTAGTTCTATGAAACCGAAACTGCTAAGTGCATTTTAGAAATAAAATGTGAGCTGTAGATTTGTTTCAAAGCTTATAACAAAACACTTGTGCAGATTTTATTGAAAACAAATTTTATATTTTGTCTTTAGAATACCTTCCTTGATATAGGGCTTGAAAAACACAAAATGGATCCTTTAAACTAGAGTGCCTTGGTCTTAGATTACTGTCAGAAAATATCTAGTCAAGCATACCTGATGAGATCCTTTGTCAGCAACTGATGATTTGGTTGAAATAGTTGGCTTGTCTTTAATAGCATTTGTCAATTAACAGATGCCTGAGAGCAGCTCACACCTGTGTTACTCACTCAGTAATAAAATAAAAACCTCATAGGCTGCTGCAGTGTCCTTGCGAAGCTGTCTCAGTTGCAGTATTCGAGTTAACATGATAGAGATGCAATAATAATCACCAGCGTTTATTGAGCAGCTAGTATGTGCCAGCCATTTTGCTAAAGCATCCTACATATGTTACCTCTATTTAATCCCTACAACAATCTAGCAGGGTAGATACTAGTCCCACATTTCACAGATGAAGACACTGAGCCTCCAAGGGCTTTGGAAATTGGCTAAGTTGGATAACGGGAAGTTTCAGAGGCCGATGCAAACACAGGTCTGCCCGATGATGAAGAGTGTGTGCTTAAATACTATGTTTTGCAGTCTCCCATTAAGTAAGAGTCCAGGACTCGCTCTCCACTTCACCTTTGAAGGCGAGACCATGTGTTATACGTACATGTTTGTATCTCTAGGGCCAAGCACAGAGACTGGCCCGTGAAAGGTGCTGATGAGTGAATACACCAATTGCATGAACAACTGCAAATGGACTTTTGTTCCCTCCTTGGTCCAGAAGGACATGGTGGTATTTTAGAACAGATGAAAGTGAACTTCACCATTATTTTTCGCTGTTCTTAGATGGGTTCCAGCCTTTTATCCCATATATGTAACGAGACGTTACCATACATCTAAGCAGTTGTTTTATCCCAGAGAAACTTTGGATGCCAATTTAGCAAATGGGAATAGGGGTGATAGCTGAACTTTAAAAAATGGTTATAAGACACTTAATTTATAAGTTTCAATCCCAAACCTGTATAAATCTCAATCAATGTATAAAACTGCAATTAAGAGTTAAAAGCTAATGAGACTAAGTTTTAGACACAGAAATTCCCTGTTTTAGACTCAGTTAAGAAATTCTCCTTTGTTTTTGCCAGAAAGAACTTAAAACTTTTGCCACAAGCTTGAGTCAATACTGATTGTTATTTACATAACTGACAAATAAATACACTAACAGAGTGAGGAATAAAAATTAGCACAAGCCCATAGTTCAAATCTAAAGGGGAAAGGGTTATGGTGAAACAATATCTTGCATATAATTTTAATTTAGTTCACTACACACCCGTTACTGTTATCTTGATGTGGGACCAGAAAGGGATGGGATAGATTGTTTTTAATGACATAATGTTCACTAAAGGGCTTCTCTATGCCAGGATATTAACAAATTATCTCTAATCCTTGACAACTCAGAAAATTAATATTGTTCATAGTGTTTTACAGAAAGGACACGTCAACTCAGTGAAATATTATCTATTTTGGAAACACACACAGTCAAAAATCAGGACTTGTGTATCTACAAATACATCATATATTTTTTTTTATGTGAGAGAAATCTTAACCTGAGGTCCAAGATGCCCTGGGCCAAGGCAGTAGATTCTCAGATGGCTTCAGGGGTAAAGCTCCTAAAATTATCTGAAAAATAATATGTATGTACATGTACTTTCTTTCTTAAGGGTTTGTAACCATTTTCACTAGATTGCAAAGGGCTCTGGGACCCAAACTGCTAAAGAACCCTTGTCTTTCACCTGCTGCCTCCCTGCTTGCTGCGCAGGTGAGCAAATCTCTCCACCATGCAAACACTGGAAAGGAATTTCAGAGTCACACCACCCACCCGGCTGCAGTTTTTGCTGGGATTCAGAAAGCAGTCCTAAGAGAGGTGAAACGCACCATGCAAAGGGAGGGGATGGGATCTGTTTTTATGGTGAGAGCCGAAGAGAGTGTAGAGAGAGCAGAAAGGGAGCTGTAGGCGCCAGCAGCTGCTCAGCATCCTTCCGACAGCAGGAGCAAGGAGGAAATCCAAAAAGACTAACTTTAGAGTGGAAGCAAAGGGATGCAGTAGTGCAGTGTTGTAAAAGGCACAACAGATCAAAGCACATAGTGAGAAAAGAGTGCTAGGGAACCAAGAGTTGTGTTGGTGAGAACTTCCAGAAAAATTAGCAAAACCTTAAGAAATATATTAGGGCACTCAGTTTTCCAAGTTGCAAGAAGATGTCAATGGATATAAACGTGAGGTACTTATCTGGCTTTTTCTGATTCGTGAGAGGGGAAAAACGATGGGCTAGCAAAGTTAAATTGATACTTCTGTAGTTTGTGTACATTTGGCAATGGCGAATGTGCACCTTTGTTTATTAAACTCATTGACCTAAGTAACTGGAGTTAGTAGAAATATGGGGGCAATAGGTTACAATAAACTCTCATTAAAAGGATAGTTTATAATGGACAAAATGTTCTTTCAAATATTACCTCAAATATTATTCTCAGAGGAAACCCTGAATGTCAACCCTCATCTAATTCCTACCCCAATAAATACCATCGTGTTCCAAATCCTGGGCCCCACTAATAAGTCTACTTCCCCTCAAGAGCAGATGCGCTGCACCAGTTTTCAGATAGATCCTAATTTGAGGTAAAAAGTCCTTTTATTGTTTCAGCTCCTTTACTCACTGGCCTTACCATTAAATCAACAACAAAATGCCCTAGGACAACACTTGGGGCTGCTCTGATATTCCCTGAGACATTCGCCCTAGGGGCATCGCTGGATAAGAGGGCCTTGTGCTCAAGGTCACTGCAAATGCACTAGCTTCATGTAACTCAACAGGCTTCTGCGTCGTGTCTAGCACAAAAGGATTTTTTTATTCCTTAGGGCCTGAGTGACACTGCTTTACCATTGAGGCCTCCCAGTTGGCTCTGGGAACCCCGACTCTACCCTAAACCAGTGCTGGGAATCTGCCTTCATTTGGCTTTCTCTGCTACTACGGCCCACCTGGCAGGCCTCCTTGCTGTGCTTCCCCGGGAACCTCCTTCAACAACAGTCTGTTCTGCTGGTTTGATAGACCAAGTCCAGCAACTGTGCTAACAGGGGCCTCACACTCTGGCCCAGCAGCCTGGGCTCCCCACTGGGCTTCAGGTCCCCATCAGCATCTTCAGTACTCAGGCTGCTGGGGAGCCAACGGCTGGAAAGAAGGGTGATGGTGCGGAAGGAGCCGAAGTCAAAATGAGGCAGGATTAAAATGAGTATTTGGGAATACATGCTGCTGGACATAGCTTTCTGGTAGTACTGGCACAGTTAATTGGCTTGTCGAACCCTCTTTTATAGATTATAATAGAAAACTGAATCGTAGTCAATGGCTAAGTTCATACAAACTGAGAAGGTTGAACAAGTCAGTATTTTTACTATTTATTTACATTATTTGTATTTTATTTTCAGACCAACGGCTTGTTCATGAAATACACAAAAGTAATGTTATGTTTTTTTAATAGAAAAGCCTCAGGCACAGTGCTCCCTCCAGCCTCGGGACACTCCCATGACCGCCTTTCTCTTCCATGTGCCAGGCTCGGTGCCCGAGCCCAGGGTCGGCCCTGTCGAGGTCAGATGGAGAAAACGGGAAAAAGCTGCCATTTCCTGACAACATCTACTGTCGGAACACAGGAATTTGTAACCCTGCTAGTTAAGAATTTATAGAATAGTTAATAAAGAATATTATAAGTTATGCTTCAACTGGGGCTGTAGCCAGAAGTGAGTTGTCGTCTACCTAATTAGTTAGACTTAGTCATTTTTAATACTTGAGCCAAATTATTGCACATACTATTCAAGTATTAATATGACTAAGAACTCGAGCGGTCTATAAATTCTCCTCTAAAATTGTTCACGGACCTGGTAGCTTTTTCCAACGTGGACTGAGAAGGTTTTATTCTGTGCTTTGGGTTTGTCAAGCTCAGAGGGCCGAGGCTATGTTAGGGCTTATTGTCTGTTCAGTTGTTTTCTCACCTTTAACTTTGAAAGTAGAGCACAGTTTTTTTCTATCAATCATCAAAAACACCAGTGTAAGTATCCAAAGTTATATTTTTGGAGGCAAGATTTTAGTTGCACTTACAATTGAATTTATTTCCACTTACTTTCCTTACCTGAGGTGAAATGAAATTGCTATTCCCATGTGGGATATATCAAGTTTTAATAATTCCCATGAAAATGAACTTTCCAAGATTATCTTTTTATCAATAGTTAAATTATGTTATGTTTTTAATTGGACTCTAAGTCACAGCCTCTAGCTTCCCAGAAATGTAATGGTGTTGAATTAATTTAAAGAGGCTCAGAGGGACCAGCTATGGAAGGCTGTCACCGTGATAATGTACTTTTATGATTAGATCATGGAAAACACTGTAGAATTCTGAAGAGCTTTTTTTAACCCTTCTGTTTTAAAAGAACTTACATTCCGTCTGTCTGTCTCAAAAGATACACATCTTTGGAGAGATTTCTAAACCTGTAGAAAATTCAGTGAAGTAAATGTTGCATTACAAATGACAGAGACGGCCATGTTAACATGCACAGTTTATGATCTAAAAATTAAAGTAACCGAACACACACACGCACACACACACACACACGCACACACACGCACACACACGCGCGCACAGCCAGGGCCTACAACAAGCTACAGTATCAGCATCAATTGTAATGCACTGCGATTTGAGAACTGTCCTATGTGCTTTGTATAATAAGCCACAGAGATATTTTAGTGTGAGTAAGCTACTTTATTTGAATATTGTAATTATTTTACATAGTTTAAATATCACATTTGTAGTAAATAATTCTGGTGTTTTTCTATTGAGGGTTTTCAATATTCTTTTGTCCAACAATTCTCTCTCAGAGAACAGAGAAAGTGATGCTTGTGAGCAAGTGACTGTGGAGAAGGCACAAACTGTATTGACATTGAAGAAATTTATTTCAGGTCTCAAACAAAAGATCACTGGGCCATCACAGCAGTGACAAACACGGATAGAAATGACTTTTTTTTTTTTTAATATATCTTTATTGATTTCAGAGAGAGGAAAGGGGAGGGAGAGAGAGAGAGAGAAACATCAATGATGAGAGAGTCATTGATCGAGCCACAACCCGGGCACGTGCCCTGACCGGGAATCGAACCCCGATCACCTGGGTCCTAGGTCGATGCTCAACCGCTGAGCCACACCCTCCCTGGCGAAATGACTTTTTTATACTATATAGATATTTGATTTATCTTTATTGTTGGAAGTATTACATACATCCATTTCCCCCCATTGACCTCCCCGCTCCCACCCCTTCCCAGGCCTTCACTGCACTATTGTCTCTCTGTTTAAAAATATTTGTAGCCCGGCCGGGCGTGGCTCAGCAGTTGAGCATCTACCTAAGATCCAGGCGATCGGGGTTCAATTCCCGGTCAGGGCTAGGCAGCTGGTCAATGACTCTCTCATCATTGATGTTTCTATCTCTCTCTCTCCCTCTCCTTTCCTCTCTCTGAAATCAATAAAAAATATATATTAAAAAATATATATATATATTTGTGAATAACTAGATAAAGGGTTTATGGGGCCTCTCTGCATTATTTCTTACAATTGCATGTGAATCTATTATTAGCTTGAAACAAATGTTTTAAAAATTGTGTTACACGGTGCTAATACCATTTTTGCCATCAGTAAGTCACTTGATGCATCAACATATACTGAAGTATTTAAAATACATGTACTTGACAATGAAAGAGATCCTGCTCAAATTCCGTGATTATGTTGGCCTTTTGGGGGAATGACTCAAAGCAGCTCAGTATTAACTTTTAATGAGAGGGGGTGGGAGGAGCTCCGTATGGAGATAGAAGGCTGCTTTACCACATTTGCTAAATTAATTCATGATGTTAGGTTATTTGTAAACCGTAGGAAAATGGAGGGGGGAAAGCCTTCTTTCAATGCACCCGTCACGAGGGCCGGGTAAAGGGAACGCAGCTCTTTTATTTGATGGGATGAGAGAGCTAATAATGTATGACAGTAAAAAGGCAGAGGCTTTTAACGCTTTTTTTAACCTTACAAAAAAGGTCAACTCTGATCTGGAAATGAGAACAGCCAACACATGGGAAAGAAGGGCAAAGAGCCAAGTGCAGAGCAGAGGGAGCTGGCGACTGGTGACGAACACGCTCAGGTGGCGGTGCAGTCCCTGGCACCGCGGCCTCGGGGCCCCAAAGGCGAGGCCTGGTCTCTCATGGCTGAGGTGGGGCTTTTTTAGGAGGGCAGGGGGGCAGACAAATAAAAGACTGGCAAAGTTACCAAGACCAGAAAAGAGACAATGCTTTATCTTGACTTAAACACAGAGTGAAAAGAAAATTCTGCAACCAGCAGTCTAGTTTCTTTTTAATGAAGAAAGGATCAGTTTATGATTTTTGCTTCCAACTCAATGGGCCGTGTACTGAATCTATAAAAGGATTTGACAGTGTTTACTGCATGCCTCCTCTGTGCCCAGCACTGACGTGGGGTGGAGCCCTCATTTTATAGATGTGACATCTAAGAGGAAAAGGAACTTGCCGGAGATAAACCAGTCAGTAGGTGCTGAACTAGGTTTAAATCCAGACCTGCTGGCTCTGAAGCCTTGTGCTTTCCCCAGAGACGCCAGCCCTGATGACTCCTGCTTTTGTTAAGGCTTTTAACAATGAAAACAACATCAAATTCACTTAAAATGAAAACGCAAATTTATTTTTAATTCCAAAGCTAATAGCTTGGTTTAAAATATATCCTGTCATATGTTAAGAGCTCCCAAGAAGACATGTCAATGAATCACCATATTATATTTTTTAAAAGTGACAAAGCCTGTGTTCTCCTGTAGTTTGAAATTAGGGTAGGACCCCTGCCCTCCCGATGACTAGCTGGTGACCATGGGCGAACTTTACCACCTCACTGAGCTTCAGTTTCATCACAAGATAAGGGTGATAATATGTGTTCTTACTTCAAGACTGTTAAGAATTAATAAGATAATTAATATATAGGATGTCCCAAATAAATGTATACACACACTTTGAACAATTCTAAAGGCGGTGTTTATTAAAATACATTTCATTTTCAAAATTGACCTATCAGCAGTTAAAGTATATATACATTTTTGGGAGACATCCTGTATGTATAGTACTTAGCACAGTGTCTAACAGGTAATGAGTTCAATAAATATGTTCAAATAATCTCTGTGATTAATATAAGTTAATGATATAATGTTGAACAAACAGGTATAATATTTGCCAAATTGTTAACTGATATTAAAATACCCTCATATGCAGCTCTGTGAGTGTTGCTTTGAGATATACCTTTTTTTTAAATCAATGCAATATCTAACTATAAATTCCTTACCCTGTACTATTTATATATTTAGATTTCAAGTTGATAGAAGTAATTCAGTAACTTTAAAGGTGCGTGACTTTCCAACTATCACACTAGTGTTCGCTCCTAGAAACTTACTTCTTACTGCAAGTAAGATTTCTCTTGCTCACTGCAAGCCCTCTGTCCCATGATAGCCCCTCTCTTTCTCCATCAAACTGCTTCTGGTCCTGTACTCTCTACCTTTGAAAATGCCAGCAACAACCAGAAAGCTGGGGAAAACTCTAGACTTCTCCACATTCTTCGCCCTGATGTTTACTCTTTCCGTTCGCACAGCCGTGGTCTCAGCTTCAGGCCCTGCGACTGTTCAGGTCCCTTTCCATGCAGCCGACTGCTGTCCACGTCGAAGGCACTCGGCCCCTTCTCCCAGGTGATCGGGGGGCTCGTTCTCAAAGGCCAGTCTGGTCTCGCCACACCTCTGCTTAGGTCTTCAAACGCTCTGCTTTTCTGAAGATAAGATCCAAATCCCTTAGTATAATATAAAAGGCTCTTCCAGACGGACCTTATCTCCTGCCACAGAATGATTCATAATTTTTCACACCGCCTCTGCTGTCTCCTGCTCTGCTTATTTGGCCAGGCTTCCCCACCTCAAGTGCTCAACTGCAGCAAATCCTTCCAAACCTAAACTCATAGATCTCCTCTGCCAGCAAGACTCACGGTTGCCCACGCACGGGTTAGGTGCACCCCCTAACACGGCCACATGTTTTTCTCATTGCACCTCCTCCCGTGTCCCGTATAATTCTATAAAAGGCAGCAATTTAAAGTTCCATCGGAGTGTACCACTCTCCTGCTTCCAACCTTCCAGAGGTTTCCTATTCCAAAGAGGCTAGATGCCAGGGTCCTTCCTCTGGCCCCCAAAGCCCACGCGCCTTGCCCCCGACCTCCCCGAGCCTGGGTGGCTGCTTCAGTCCTCTGCATGAACGCCGTGGCCCCTGCCGCCTCCTCAGGCCCGCCCGCCTTCCCCCTTCTGCCATCCTCGCCGCCTTGAAGATTCCCACCTGAACTTCCTCGGTGCCGACGCCGTCTCCTCGTGCGTGTCATCGCGGAGCTGTCACCTTTGCAGTGAGGGCTCCCTGAGCAGCTCCCGAATCTCACCCTCTTTCCCATGGCACTTCTCACTAGCTAGTCCTATTGCTCCTCTGTGTTTTCATGTTTGTCTTCTGTTTTCCTGTACCTTTTGCTGTCAGTCTCCCCACTAGAATGTAAGCTTTATGTCACTTTGTTCACCTCCGTATGTCAGCGTCCAGAAAAGTGTTAAACATATAAGAGTTCATCTAATTCACTAGTTTATCCCCAGGGAGAAGTTAAATAATTGCTTACTGAAATCAATTGTCATTCTTAACCATGTCAGGTTTGTTCCTCGCTTACTGATGGAACATATCCACTGCAACTATGGAAGATTTTCAGATGATGAAAGTAGAACCTCCATGCGTAAATTTGGACAATGAGATTAAACAATCTGCCAAATCAAGATCATTACATTTTAAGATGAAAGGCTGAATGCAGGAGGTGAGCAGCGGGCTGCATCCTACGTCTGGGCCACAGTGTGTAGGACGCAGGTGTGTCCCCCACGCTCTGCCTCCCGCCTCCAGCAGGAGGCAGGGGACAGTGATGAGAACCCAACTGGTGGCAGCAGCAGAGCAGAAAGGGCCCAGCGCCGACTCCCCACGCACAGGAGACCCCTCCATGACCTCCGCGGGGTGACAGAGGGCGCCCCCGCTCAGTCTATTAGAGCCGTTACCATTTCGCTTCCTCTGAGTCCTACATTTCATTCCACTTGCCTTAAATAGCACCACGGTCAACACGCTGACTTTCGGCAGATTTCCCAATATTTCTGGAAGAATTCTACATTTTCCATTGGTCAGCTTAGGCTTATGATGCGCATGTTTTTTATTCTTCTTGACAAAGGGCCGATTCATAAACGTTTACAAGTGTTTCCTTAATCTGAAGGCAGAGGCTCCGGTCAGGGGAAAGGAAAAACAACCCTTATACACAGCAGTAAGAGAGCATTAGCCGAATCAAGATGAAAGAGGGCATGCAGCTAGATTTTCTGTGTGTCGGTGCATGTGAAGCACATCTCTGCTCTAATGACTGACCGTAGCAAAGCACCATAGCAAATAAAACCAATTAATTCATAAGTTGTTTGTACTTTTTCAAATTATAAGTTATGCTTTTAATGTAAGACTATTTTTTAAACTTTTTGTGATTTCACAAGTTCGCCCCACCCCCCCGCCCCCCACGAGCTTTAAACTGTCAAATTTAGCTTCATGGCATGAGAACTCTTAACTAAGTACTTTTTTGAAAATAAAAGTGTAGGGAAAGAAAAATTAAATGAATCTTCAAGGATATTTTTTTATTTGAAGTAGACCTAATCTGGTGTTCTTGGATAATGTGTGTACATAATTTTAATTCTTCTTTAATCTAGTTAATCAAAATCTCTGCCGCAAGCAATTCAAATCCACAAATATGATCTCTGCTGTATAATATTACTCTCTCTTAGGAAAATAACTGACGTTCCCATTTTTGGCCCTTTCTTTGGGCTGGGGTGGGGCAGAGGAACAGGAGTTTAGAGAAAGGAATCCTGAGATAGGATAAACGCAGGCTCCCATGGTACATGCTGGGCTGAGGCCCAAACCACCTCACCTCCCTTCCCTACAGTAACTTAACATAGCAGAATAACCACCCTGGTTCCTTCCTCACCCACCAGGAAATTCTCCGAAACTTACATTCCCAAATCAAACACATTACACAGGGATTTTGGAAAAGCATTGTAATAAAAATAACGATTTGTTGTTGACCCTATTAAATTCAGGCTGTGTTTTTCTTTGTGTGTTTTGTTGTTGTTGTTGTTTATTTGTTCATCTTAACTTCCTAGGTCCTGTCAGGGGATCTGACATCCAAAATTGTCTCGTTTTCTGTTTTTTCAAACTAGGTATAATTTCAAACACCGTCCTCAGTATAAAAATTTTCTAATAACAGAATTATTTAAAGTCCCACGGTGCTTATTATAATTGCTTTTAACTTACATCTGAATGTCTGTTGCTTTGGGAAATTACAGCATTCTCATATTATAATATATATTGATTATTTACCAGTGCTAAATATTTTAATTGATGCTATTTTAAATTATAATTGCTACCTGAATCTATTCATGGAATTTAGATTGTTTTTAAATCAAAAACTGATCTTCATTATTACATTCTCTAACTATTCAGGATTGTTGTCATACATCTGTGATATTTTTATATGCAAACAAGTTACTGAATTAGTATTATAAGGACAATTTAGCAATAACAGAAATTGCTTTTTAAAAACTGCAAAGGAGATTTGTTTGCCTTAGGGAATCAAAACTGTATAATTCTGTACACACACACACATATATATGAGTGTGTGTGTGTGTGTGTGTGTGTGTGTTGGAATAAATTACCGATTTTCTGACACAAGTGATATGGACACAAGTGGTATTGGTCAGAAGGTGTGATTTACTTCAGATTACTACAGTCTACTTGAAGGAGAAAAGTTTTCAGACCAAGCCTCACCATTGGCTCTCAGAAAGATACACCCTGTTCTTGTCCATCCGGGCTCTTGTTTACAACCTTAGGAACTTCAGGTGTAATATATTAGTCCCCAAATTTGCATTATTTGGCGATCTCCAAGTCACTTGTCTGCACTCAGGCAAAAGGGCATTGCTGGAAAAGTCCAGAACCATGGAAATGGGACTTTCCTCATGAGTTTCTATCACCTACCTCGACGGCCAGTTGGTGCGTTTAAGCAGACTCCCATTACAGAGATCATTGCTGTACTTTGCTTTAGACTTTGGGAATTGCCCTCAGATGCCCAACCCATTCCAATTCCCTGATTCTCAAAGAAGATGAAGACCACTTGGTGAGAGCCTCGTGGACAACTAGGGAACAGCCCTGCCCGCCTTTCTCTCTGGCTCCGCTTTCACATGGGCTCAGGGGAGGAGGCCAGGCTGTGTTAACCCCTTAGAACTTGTTAAGAAGTAGGATAAAGCTGGGCACTGAGGACTGAAATAAAACAGGGCCCTAACCTCAAGGAACTCACTGTCTTGTGGGGGTGGGACAGGAGGGGGAAGGGACAGTTTAATAGGTAAAACAATTAAAATATCATGTGCTTTAATATAATGTTGATAAAAATAAGAAATGTAAGAGCAAATGTAAAACAGATTTGGAAAAAGGATATGTATCCAATGTGAGACTGAAATTTAACTGCCTGTGGCATATCTGCATAGACCCTGCGAACAGTATTTGGAATAGGAGTCTGAAGCTTGGATGAGGTGTCTGGACTAGAGATATGGATCTGACTGCCCTGCATGTGTAAGTGACTGTTGAAGACATGGGCGTGGGTGACATCACCTTAAATAGTAGATAAAAGTACGAGTGAAAAAAGAGTGAGCTCATCAGAATCTTCTTAGAGTAGAAGGTATCTTGTAGTATTTGTTCAAAACACCCACAGCTCTTTCCTACTGGTTACATTTCTACCAAATGCACCCCTTTGGAGTCTGTCCCTGAGGGGAAATTGTAGTTCTTGACTCATTAATGTAAAGCTTGGCCTCGGGGTTTTCTCTGGCCAATGAAATGTAAGTAGAAGAACATTAACCACTTCTGTGCCAGACTCGAAGACCTATAACCTGCTTCTGTCTTCTTTCTTTTTGCTACGTCTCAACATCAGGACTGAGTCCCAGGGTGAAGAGCCAAAGGTGTCCCATGGTGGCCACGTGACTTGAGCTGAAAATAAACTGAGATCTTGGAGGTTCTTAAAATAATTTTGTCTAATCCAAGTAATACAGGGTGAGTGGAAAGTAAAGAAGGATAATAGATCACACGGCAGCGAGGCTGCAGAAATAAGATTTTGAGATATTAAGGATGTAGAGCAGCTGCAGCTTCCAAATATTTAAGGTGCAGAGCGATGAATGATTTCAAAATGACTTTGAGGTTTTTAGCTTGAATGGATGTGGGAAGGTGATCGTTATAGGAGATAAGATGGGGACTCCCACTTCTACTGTCCTATCACACATGGCTCTCTAATTCTCTTTGGAACTGGAGGAAGAACAAAGTTGAGATGCTGACATTTGGCTGTGTTTTGTTTGAGACGCCTGTGGTATGCTCAGGTGGAGATGCCTGCCACGCGGAACATATGGGCCGGGGTTCGAGAGGGCTGTCTGAGCAAAGTGAGGCAGCCCAGAGAGCTCATGCCCAATAAGAAGAGGGTTGAGGAAGAAACTCTGGAGGAAATGGATTTTTAAGGGGAAAATAGAAGAAGAGGGAATAAAATAAACTTGATAGGAGTAGTTAGAGAAAGAGAAATAAAACACACAAAAAAGTGATGCTTTAGGAGGTACAGTCAAGTGAGCAGACTGCAGCAGGAAGTAAATAAGATGACAGTTTTGATGAGATTGTTGATGTTTATAATTATGAAATGCATTGGAGCAACACATTATAAGGGAGAATTCTAACATCTACCTGAGGTGATAACCTCATATCTTCAAAATTCTCCTAGGAAATCGCTTAAATCGCCCTATGTCTGCAGAAGTTGGGCTCTGGAAACTCAAAGGCAAAGAATTGTTTATTTTCTCTTTAAATTTCAGCTGCCACTCCTTTTCCTCTAGGTTAGAGGAGGCCAAAGCCTGGCTGAAGGGAGTTTAGAGTATAAAGATTTTTTTTTGGACCAAGAATGTTATAGTTAAATTTCAAAATGAGAAATTTACACAGGCATTTCTGCACTGCAATTCAATGATGTTTAAGAGCGAGGCTTCTGTAGTGTGATACGTTTGGAAACCTGATGGCAATGAGGTGAGGATAGTAAGAGCAGAGAAATGAGGCCGTCTTTTTGGGGGCGTCAAGGGAGAAAGGGAGGTGATCTTTGGAATGGGGGGTGGGTGTGGTGGGCTTGTTTGCTGGCTGAAGAAAGGAAACCAGGGGAAACAATGAAATCGAAGATCCAGGGAAGAGAGGAGATAAGTGATGGCAAAAGTGCCCATCTAAGACAGGAGGGGACCCACACAGAAAAAGTGAAACTGTGTCACAAAGAAGAAGATAGAACCTCTTTCTCCAGAATCCGGATGGACAGGAGAGGGGACATGCAAATCATCAGGTATGCAAATAAATGTAATTGTCACCGTAAGAGAAGTTATGCAAGAGTAATTTTTAAACTCTACAGCACTGAACAAATATCTGTTGCTATTATGAATCCAATTTTACTTTGGGGGAGTTATCAGGAACGCAGACTGGAATTTGTGGGCAGGTCAGAAATGGAACAGATCTTTGAGAATTATCTGTAGAAAATGTAAATGAAATGAATGAGAATTGAAAGAAATCTCCCAAGTCAAAGTGTAGGGAGAAAAACAAGGAACCCTGGGGAGTCCATTAAGCTTATTCACTCCTCTATGGAAACTGGTTGGGGACAGTGACGTATAGAAGGAGTCAGTGGTCATGAGAAGTGGGCAAAACTAGACAGTCACAAATGCAGAGGGTAACCCAAAGTAAGGAAAGCCAGTGTTACAAACTACAGGAAAATGAATGACAATGACTTGAACCCAGCACCTGGCACAGCCCCGGCAGCACAGATAGGCCCGTGAGTAACTGTCTGTGGGTGCAGTGACTGCAGTGAGTGCAGGCTGTGAGCTAGAGCGTGGAAGTCAGTGAGTAGGAAGACATTTGGGGGTCCCAGGCTTCCATCAGAGCATCTGACTGGTGCCCCGTTTCGCATGATCAGGCCATGGAAAGGAAGCGAGTACCTGGGGAATGCGCATTGTAACTTTGGTTCTGAGCAGAGGGCCCATGAGGATCACAGAAAAGATGAAGACCAAAAGTTTTATCAGAAATGCAGAAACATAAGAGCCTGAAGGAGAGCTTGACTATCCAAGAAGGAAACCGCAGTAATGAAGGGACGAAGGCCTGGAACTGAGCAACTGTTCTTCCTGTGGGATGTGTACACCTGACTCTGTCGCCTGCCTCCCCCAGACATTCCACTGCAGCTAGGGGTCCCTGACTCACAGATTTTCTTTCCCTTTTGTCACCATCACAGATCCAAAGGTCAGCCTATAAAGTGCTGCTCTCCTGGTGTCTGGAGTTCCTCTTCTCCGATGCCTTTCATTCTGCTCTTCAGCAAGTCCTTCTCTAATTTTCTATGACAATCCTTCTCCCTCTGTTACCTCCTCAGTCTATTCATTTAGAGCTCAAGTCCCCCAGGACTTCCACCAATTCTTCTCCAAATCTCTTCGTTCCTTCACATACTGGATTTTTTCTCTTTCTTGTAAAAGAACATTTGTTGAGTGTCTACTATGTGCCAGGTCCTGGGCTAAACTCTTGACATAAATTTTCTCAGTTTTTGCTCCCCAAAAACATTATAAGGGAAGAAGTAGCAAGCTCCCCTTCTTAAACATTTGAAGTAAGGTCCCCAAGGTGACAGGACCAGGAGGGCCTGGAAGTGAACGAGGCAGATAGGACTCCCAAGGCTGTGTTGTTGTCCATTTGATGCTGTATCTCTTTTCTAACTACTCCTTTCGTGAGTGACGGGGGCCTCAAGGACAGTCTTAGTACCCCCGTTCACGCCAACACCCTTTATCTCTTTTCCTTTCCTACATTTGCATGTACCAAGCCACTCCCTAATCCTGAGGCAACCTAGGGGCCTATTTTCATCCTGCCTCTTTCCAGGCTGCTAAGTGTTGCTGGAGAAAATTAAATCTCTGTGCTGATTGCTTTCATTACATTGTCATGATGTCCCACCTCCGCTGGGCCTTCACAGACACTGGCAATCCCTTTGCTCTTCTCTCCACAGCTAGTTCCTGGTCCACAGCATCTGTTCCAAATCTGTGTAATTTTCTCGAGTCTACTTTAATTAAAACCATTCTGAACATGGCTTACCAGGCTCTGCAAAATGTGGCTCCTTCCCGCCCCCTGGTCCCCTTCAGGGCGCTGCTCCCTCCTGCTGTTCTAGCCTCTGGATACGCGGATACTTTGAGCCCCTTGTCTTGTCTTTTTGACATTCTTTTCACTGCCATTGAAAAATCTTTCTCTTGCTTCTTTCCCGAACACTCTTTCTTCAAAGTTACATCATTGGTGCGCCTTTCCTGACCCCTTGCATTAGTTTAGGCCATGACATTTTTAATATTCTGCACATTTTTAATGATTTGTCTGAAGCCAGCTTTTCTCTTTAGGTGGCTAACTATGTGCAGATAGTGACAATATTGTCTCATTTAACTAATATGTCTCCAGCACACAGCACAATGTCTGGTCCTTGAGAACTCAGTGCCTAGGGTACATTTAACTGGAATTACAACCGTGTCGTTAATAATCGCATGTGTTCATTTTTACCCTCAGGCTGTAGAGACCTGGACTACCTTGGTTATACAGAGCCTGGGAAAGTATCAGAGGTACATCAAATTTGAGGTTTTTCATGTTGACAATGAGTTGGGGCAAAAATTCTTCTCAGCCTGGATATAAGACCTTAGAATATATAGAGCACATGGGGTCTATGGACAGATGGCTCCCTTGCTCTTGACCCTGATGGAATTAAGATGTTTTGTTCACAAACAGGCCAAGAACTAGGAAATCAAAATACATACACACAAAAGTGCCAGCCCTTGAGGCAAAGGTGTTGATAACTCAGATGTCATGTGTTTCAGGGGTAAACTGGACAACTCAGCTCCTGAGGACTGTGGAAGCTGGAAGCTGGGACGAGGGACATTTTTATTCTTATGTCGTTCTCTACGCTGATTCTCACTGTCATCCTTTCCTATTTGACATCTCTACCCCCCATGTGAGGACTGAGGTTTCCCTTGTGCTGAGGACCTGGTGACACAGTGCAGCGGGAGCCAGGATGGCTGGGCCTGAGCGGAGGGAAGGGAGGAGGAAGCGAAAGGAACAGAGGTGACAGGTGAGGCAGCAGCCGTCTCCAGGCCGGCAGCTCAGGCCCGGGTTCGGGACAAAGGCAGACAGAGCCGACTGATCCATTCGCTCATTTATTCATTCAAAATGGGGAGCACAAGGAAGAGGTGCGACTTTGAAAGGGAAGACGGTCAGGACACTGAGCTGTGCCACTGAAAGAATTTTGTCCTGTAACATGGCAAGGAAAGCATGACCAGTGTCTGGCCCTGGGAAACGTGACTGCTTGGGGCACGTCTCCTCCCCTTTCTCCAGCAGCTCCAGCGTCACTTATTGCCAGCAGTCCCAATGGAAAGAGCTAGATCTGTTCTCAAGCTTTATAAAAGTGCTGGACTTGACCTCCAGCGGTCCAGGAGGTATCTTCCGTCGAGCCTGGCCCTGGGTTCGGGACCTGGGCTGAGTGGCGGGGTCCCGCCCGGCAGCCTCGCCCCCTCCAGCTTGAGGCTGGTCAGCCTGGTCCGCACGGAGCAGCCCGAGGACCGGGGCAGGAGGCCTCCCAAGGAAAAACGCTGCCCTTTTAGGGAAGAAGAAGGGAAGGATGCTGAGGAGGCACAAACAGCCCATGCCCATAAGGAAGGGGTCCTAAGGAAGGGAGTCAGGGAGAGCACCCGAGGCTTCTGGGTGTTAGCCAGGGGGCTGGTGTTGCCATCACTGTTACAAGATCCAGAAACGCAACCCGAGGTGACTCAGGAGGAAATGGCGGGCTTAGATAGCCCAAGCATGGAAGAGTGGGGCTGGCCTCAGGGAGCAGATCTGGGGATCAGGCTAATTGCCAGGACTTTCCACCCTCCTCCTCTCTCTCTCATCGTGTGGGTTAGTTTCATTTTCTTCTGCCACTGAATGTTCTTCACCTTGTGGTAAACGTGGCTCCCTGGACCCATATCCTTACAGCTTCATTAGAAAGAAAAGAGCGTTTTATTGTCATTTCTAGCCTGGAGAATCTGAGGGGAAATAACTCTTTGAATAACGTGTTTCTCTCTTAACCAATGAGGAAAGCAGAGCGTATGAGCAGAAGCAGAGCTGTTTGCAGATTAAAGGTGATGCTAAGTTTTTAGATTTCTTGTGCCAGGCTCCATGGACAGTCTGGGAAACTCTAACCACCCTATCTAAGAATAATGTATTTACATTCGTAAAATGCAACATATCGATTGCAAAGGAAAGTTATACTTCAATAGTGACCAACATGCTTTAAAAATAATTTATGAAATAGTAACCTATGTGCTTCATTGTAATACATTAAATACTAAGATACGGTAACAGGCCTAATTCCTGCCTCATATAATTTTAAGGTGTTGATGAGCGTAAATGACATCAGCCACATGCGTAATGTGGTGTGAAAATATCTGTGATTTATTTTGATAACATCACAGGTACTGTTACTATTATTGTAGTTTGTTGTCATTAAATTAAATTTGGACAAAATCATAGATTCTAGTTTGAAGTTAGCAAAAATTAAGTGGTAATCTGTTTCCACCCAAGTCATCAGTCCCTATGAATCCTGCTCAGGATCACTTCCAGGTCCTTGGACTGCAGGAGCTGGCGCACCAGATGGTCGGTGAGGTAACGGTGTGAAAGAATCTTAACTAAAAATGCATTTCAGGAGCTGCTGGATCAGGGCTGTCCACCTTCAGCTGGATCATTTTATACCAGGGTCAATATTGACATTCGTTTTCATAAGAAATGAAACTTCACAGTTACTGTATTATAATAACTGCAACTTTGGGGATTTAGTTGGGTTGTGGTGCCTTCATTGACCCATTTCCTATATGTCTCAACTGAAGTGTGAGATGATTTGTGATGTCACTCTACCGAGCGGAGGTTTTTTCTCAGATCTAAACCTTGATTTGAGTTGAAGAGTCTTAAGTGGGTGCCAAGGCTAATGTTCAGCACTGAGCCTGAGTACCAGAGGCTAACGTGTCAAAAAGAGCATTTCTGCTCTGAATGGGAACCAGGGGAGTGGAAGCAGACCAGAGCCCCGTGGACACAGTCCTTTGGGTTTAGGTCCAGAGCTGGACTGACCTTGGTGAGCGCTATGATAACAGTCAGAAATCTTTACTTCAAAAACCCAATGATTTTAACATTTTTTTCCCATTTATCTTTTTTTCTTTCAGTGTAATTTAAAGTTATTTTAAGACTGAAGCCTTCTTCAGCTGTGCTAAAAAGAACCGAGGGATAATCTATGATGGGGAGAACAGTTTTGCCCAGCAGTGAGGAATGTACCTGTGGAAACTGGCATTGGAGGCCAAAGTAATTTATGTGGCGGGAATGGTCCGAGAAACAGATTAAGGCTCCTTGATCAGCCACTCCTCGCTAATTGGCAATCTCTTCTTAGTGTTAAATCTTGGCACTTTTGAGTGGGTTTCAATAAGAAAACATTTAGCAAAGCATTAGTCAGATTACTGAGACCTCAGCTGGAGAAGGAGCCAAAAATTCCAGTCCAACAAAAACTAAGTAACTATTGGGGGTCAGACATTATGGAAGGCATCTTACATATATTATCTTATTTAATGCTCCCCCAGACCTTGCGACATCACTGCCATTACTTCCATTTTACAAGTGAGAAAATTGAAACTCAGAGAAGGTGACTAATTTATTGAACATCACACAGCTGATAACCAGCAGAACGGGTGTGGGCTGCTGGGGTGCCTGACTGCAAACTTAGTACTTCTCTTTTCTACCTATAGAGTCTTGCCAAAAATGCATACTGTTCACCCAATTATTTCCAGTACCCATTGGCCAGCTTCCCTGGGCCCCAGGCAATTTGCCAATAGAAGAAAAAAAAGTGGCCAGTCTTAGAAACCTGGAAATGGACCTTGTATGACCTTAAGGCACATGTGCTTGCCTTGCTTTTTGCAAGAAAGAGAGTCAACATGATTGCAAAGAAAGAACAAAAGTTTACAATTTTTATATATCCTTAGTTGTGTTCAAAAATAATATTTTAAGTGATGATCCTAATTATTGAATTATAGGGAATTCAGAAAAGTGTTATCTACTTTAACTCTAATGTTAGACTGGGCACCGGGAGAGGAATGGAAGTAAAATATCAATTTTCACAAAACAAATATTTATCAGTGGGGATTACAGAGGGGTGGGGTAGGGAGAGGTAGAAAATTTAAGCTTTATTTTTGTTGAGCCTCAGAGTGATAGAACTATTACATAGAAATGACCATAACGATACATCATGATTAGTTATGACATATTGGCACCACTCTCAAATTAATCCAGACATTTAAACCTTCAAAGCGGGTCACTATTTTTTGGACGATGGCAGCAATTAATAAATCAATCTTATCACACCGAGTGATTGATTAGCACTTCTTTCAAGATGTATAGCAAATGTCTCTGCTAATCAAAGGAAATAAAATTATTCATAGATCTTTTAATTTGAATTTTCTCCAATTATAAACAGATTTTTCCCCCCTCTGACCATATCTAAGTTCACTTAATATTCCATGGATAGAAAAATGTTTAAGACTGACAAAATACCCACAGTCTGTAACCTCTATTGGAAAAGGCTTTGATTACAGTAAAATTACACAAAAATGTGTCATTAAAAGGCATTGGACAGACATAAAATCTAACCTTTGGAGCTGAAGAATACTTAATATTCTCTTCATGATCACGCAGGGGGAAATTCTTTGCTATGGAATAGCTATTTTCCTGTTAAGCAGGCTATTTCATCAATGATTTATTCCCGAGATGTAATAGGTCATTTAAAATGGTGGTTTAAAAGTTGGGCCTTTTTGTTTAATTTTCTCACAGGCGGTTGGTAATTATCATGGTCCCGCAGTTTCCCTGGAATGCAGCGGAGGGTCAAATGCCAGTGGAGCCCTGCTTTATAGGGTAATTAAGACAGTCGACATGGTTATTAAATACATCATGCTAAACTAAACTGGAATGCTGTGAAATAAAATCCAAAATCATAAATAAAACTCGGGCATTCCAGCAAGGGGCTATGTGTGAAAAGGCGGAGCTCTGTGCTCTCGGATTGCAATAAATAGCCCTTGCCCACTCAGACTCACCAAACTCTGGCTGCCGGAAGCCTCTGGATTTGTCTCTTAGAGAGTGAAACTGAAATGAGCGCTGCAACTCCACGTACCCTCGAAGTTCTCATTCCCACTATTTTGTATTATGTAAAACAATGTAAAAATACTTCTTGAGTGTCTTTGCAAAGATCCAGTGCTGGAAAATGTATGATAAATTTAGTAACCCAATGTGTATTGGGTATGAGTAGCAAATAAGTTTTAGGTAATTTTTTTTTAATGTTTTTTTTAAAAAAAACATTATCAAGCCTCATTCCCTTTGTAAGGTCTTTGCAATGACTGTCCAGGGCTTGGGATTCATACTGCCTTGCAGAATTTCATCTGTAAGGGGCATAAGACCACACTATAATGACTGCTTCAAAGAAACCGGTAACAGGCTATCTGAAGGCTTGTTGACGCTGATAATTCTAAGCAGTGGTGATAGGTAAATATTATCATCAGTAGAGATATGAGTCTTCCAAATATGTGTCTGTCTTGTGGTTATAAGCTTTCATACTCGAGAGCCGAAGGCTTCGGTAATTTAATTTCTTTCTAGAAAATGTGATGAGTATACAAAAATGCTGGCAAACGGCTGGCCAAAATGAGAACAGACTAAAATACAATCTTTCCAACCTATAATATCCTGCCTACAAGAGATTTTAAATTATTCTTCCCCTGCGTACTGTCTGGAAGTTTTTTCTCCCTATATGCATGTTTACAAGCAAATTCATTGGTTTACTAGGCAAAGGCAAAGCACTAGTCTTAAACAGGGGAAATAAATATTTCCAATTCTAGCTGTAAAACTAGAAGCCAAAATGTGTAGTTGACAGGCACGGAGCCAGCTGACTTCAGATCACTAGCCTTTTCCTTAAAATCAGTCTTCCTATTTCCACATGGAACACATTTTAAGTTAACAATGTGTAGTTTGGCAAAGGGGTTGTTTTTCTTTGGCATGAAACGGTTGTCTGGTTTTTTAAAAATGTATTTTCTGCCTGCTCCTCCATACAATGTATGTCAACATTCTTTGGAACTTTTTAAACTGTTGTTATATTGGGAAAGTTTTAGATAATTACTGTTTTTCACTTTGTCCTAAATAAGAAAACATACACTTAACATATTCATATGTGTGTGCTTACGCCTCATGTAATTCCCAACGTCGCTTAAATATGCCTCGGCATGGATATCGAGGGGGGACGTACGTATATCACATACTTCAGGAAAACAGGCTCCTCGACGAAGGCGTTTACATTTTCTTTGATGAGTCCTGTTTACAGGGTTTATTGACATGGTACAATCGGGAAATAAATCCGGCTGTTTCCTTCCCTTCTCTCTGTCACAGTCTTAAAATTGAGTCATTCTAGTCACCATGTATTTATAGCACTGGAAACAGTAGAGTGGAATGTGACCCATTCAGACATTTGCAGGCTCTTTCCCCATTTCTGGCTCCCGCCGCAGAGAAGTCAGAAGAGCAGAAATGCAAATTTTCAGACATTGGTTCCACGTGAAATGGGCCAGACCGCTGCACCAGCTACCGTGGCGAGACCAGATAGGACCACTGCCGCCTACACATAAAGAAGGCCATTAAGGAGAAGTTGTTTATTTCTGCTTCTGCAGAAATCATAAACACCAAGCCAGAGTCTGACAGCGCAAGCTGTGTCCTGCAGTAAATTCTAGTACTTTGCCGGCCATTCGAAGCTGCCCTGTAAAAGTTACTGTAGCTAAATCCCCTATACATTTCATGAAATAATCCTACTCAGAAGATGGTTTCATATTCACGCACAGCAGGGTGTGCAAAATGCCTATAAATCACGTGCAGAATCTGAAATATCTATTTTGTAAAATCTGTGCAAATTTAACCATGACCCTTCTCCAGACAATAGGCCTTCATATGCTCTGCAGCTCAGCAGACACCCAGGAATTTTGTTTGGAAGTGATAGCTACTGTCTACGTAATATTTAGGACCTATTCATGAAGCATCTGGCAGAAAATAAAAGGGTTTTCTCCACTAACATATGCTAAAAAGGATGTGGTCCTGGGATGACTCCTCCTCCCCTGATTTTTTGCAAATAGCACAACATAAGAGACGGTTGTTTCTGGCTGCCCGGCTGCCTGTCGTGGCTGTCAGGCAAAATCCCATGAATTATTGCTCTTCCAGATGTAAGAGATTTTCAGGCTGCCTTAAACTGCCTGTGGTTTGTGGTCCTGGAGAGGAGAGAAACGAGATTAAGCTTCATCTCATCAGTGCAATCTGAAAAGATCACACAGAGGACTAATAATCAGGCTTTCTCGGCCAGAGCCAGACGTGAGAGCCATGTGTTTTTGTTTCAAGGTGATGTCACATTAAGCTGGTTGGAAGACAGTGATTAAGGTCAAACAATATTTGAGGAAGATCAAAAATTAAAAAAAAAAAACAAGTGTTCAGCCCTCTCCCGATGCTTTCTTGTTGCTTTTGCTTAAAGAAGGGCTGATCTTTTTCACGGACGGCAGAGAACGGGCCGTGGAGTTGGTCCGGCGATTTAAGGTTGTCAGCATTTCTTAGCACAAGGTTAATGTGAGAAAAATTAGAAGTGTTCCCATAAAATTATAGCTCGACTGCTCGGTGTAATTTAGAGGATGCATTCATCACCATCAAAAAAAATCAAGTGTCACTTTTTGTTATCTCTAAAGGTCAATTTTGAAGTTTTGATTTTTTTTTGATTCTATGAACATGTCATATGGGTCTGGAAATATTCATTAAAAAATCAGCAGGTGATAGTTATGCTTTCTGATATGCAGAGTTTTTTAAAGACATTTTAGTTCAGTTTTGCCTCAGAAAATGCACTCTTACATCCCCTACAAGTGGCAAATATCAGCAGATTCAATAACCTCCGTTACCAACATTTAACTAAAGGTTTTCATAACTGTTTCCAGAATGACTCAGAAAATAAATCACACCCACCCCCATTATGTACAGTTTGAGTCCTCAGGGACAAAACTTATAACTCATTACATTTCCATTCCCTTTGATCAAATACCATAGACCGCACCTGGATATTATAATTTTAAATAATAGTTATGACACAAACTAGGATAATGCTTAAAAACCTAAAAACTAAGAATCTTAATGTGGTTACTATTAGCTCTTATCATTTATGGCATGGAGAAATGGTGAGGGGTTTGGGGGCATTTTGCCGGAGCTCCATTAGCAAAATATTAATTATAGATCAAGAAAACACGTTTCTAAAGAAACACCTGGAAATAATCGACAAATATATATGTCTTAGATCAGAACGTAATTGCTCCAATTCAACCTGTATAACTTTTTTCTTTTTTTAAGATGTAGCCTGTTTAAGTAATGGGGTAGGCTACCAGATGTAAAGCCTCCCAGGCCAGCGTTTCTTTCCACTCTAGCTCAGGCACCTCACAAAGGTTCTCTAATGGGAGGGATCCCAATGAAACAGTGATGAAAACCACAGGTACGAGTGGCTTACATGAAAGCATTTATTGCTTTTCATGCATTGCATTATAGTGGAGTGGAAAAAAGAACCTTCGTTGAAAATGCACTAATTATTTGACACTGGTTTGCCTCAAAGTCATTTTTGCCATGGGATGCAAGTGAAGGATCACAGCTGAAAAAAAGATCATCATAACTTGAGGTAGCTCACAGAGTCTTTTCTTATGTTCTGTGTGAAGTTGTCTTGAACCGAAACCTATGCTCCTTAAGGATTAAGGGATTGAAAAGCAAAGACTGAAGCTGCTGTAATTTAAACCCCGAGATTCCCTAGCACAAAGGTGGAAAATGGACTAAGCCAATCTGACTCTTTCCTTGTTCAGCAAAGAATAATTTTCCTTTAGAAAGTTTTACACTATTAACATTCCAAGGGTGTTATCATCTTTAAAGCAAGAGGTCCTCCCTTGGCTTTTACCATGCGTGCACTGAGTGCCCCCAGACATTGAATGAGTGGACCTGGTTTTAAATTACAGTGTGTGATACCCCTCAACAACCCTTTGTATATCAGAAATATGAAAAAATGCTTAAAATGCGTAATGACTTGCATGTTCTTAGTTAAATTGGTATTTTATCCATTAGATATTTTGTGGAGTTTTGTTGTGTATTTGTTTTTTGTTTAGATTCTAGGGGAAAAAATGCTTATTTCCAAGTCAATGAAATTTAAAGGTATGGTTTATCCTTCAAATGGCAAAAATCCTTCCTGAGCAGTGGCAAGCCACTTAATTCCAGGCATCTATTGTCCTACCTGCTAGTTCAGTCAAGATGACAGCTCAAGGAGGGCTTTATTCATTCAGTGATTCAATCATTCATTCAGCAATTGTGAAGCGCCTACCATGTGTCTGTCACGGAGTTAGGCGCCTCAGATACAATGATGTAAACAGGCATAATCTGGCCTTCGTGTCCAGTGAGATTCACATCTATTAAATTAATAATCAAGTAGATATGTAAACTATAATGGTTGCTCGTGCTGTACAGGGGATGCATGGAAAGGGTCCTGAGGACACGGAATTCACATGAAAGTGATTTTTGCAGATACTTGTGGTCGTAAACAGTGATTTACTCCAAGTAAAGTAACTGAAAGCTTTATTTCTACAGTTTCTTAAAAAAAACACACCAAAAAAACCCCCAAAACCTGTAACTATAAACAAAAGATTTGGAAAGGCTTAAATTTATGTGTTCTGGTGTCTGAATTCTGGGTTTCATATTTAGTTTCCCACGTTAGATAGGAAAAATAGTGAGTGTCAGAAGATAGTATTTCCAGAATAAGCCATTTCTAAATGGTTCTTACTGATTACATCCAATCCCCCTTTGAAAAGCCATATGGAGAAAATAGATCATCTTAAAATATCTTAAAACATAAAACCAAAAAGCCTTAGTCACAAAACCTGAATTTTAGCTCTCGATTCTTCCTCACATCCATCTTCCGCTCCAACCCTGCTCAGATTTCGGCCCATATTTCTAATCTCCTCTTTGAAGACAAAGTGGAGCATCGTTTTCTCACCTCGAGTTTGATAATGGCCCAGCTGTCTCATATCTTGACCTTCTCCATCTCTTTTTTTTTATTAAATGTATTGGGGTGACACTGGTTACTAAAACCGTACAGATTTCAAGTGTACAACTAACTCAACACTCCACCTGCTCACTGCGCCGTGTGCTCGCCACCGAAGCGAAGCCTCTTCTGCCCCCATTTGTGCCCCTCTGTCCGCTGTCACCGGCCTCCTCCCCCGTCCCCCGGCGTTGTCCATGTCCGTGTGTCATATATGTATACATATATATGTGTAGTTTAGTCCCTTCAGTCTCTTACCCTCTAGATTTCACTTCTTTTTTTCAGATTGTTATTCTGTTTAGCTAGTTCTTTGCCATTCGCATTTCACGTCTTCACTGAAGTACAACCGAGTAATGATTTGGTTAATTTTAACAATGTTGGCCAAACGCACTATTATAAAGTGTCCTTCTCATCTGTGTAGACAGGTCAAACAGGCCTTCTTTCTTTTCTTTCGAACCACTCAGCACAAGTCCCCTCGAGTATTTTCAAGTTTCTGGTCCCTCCCAGTCCTCTTGCGCCTGCTGCTCTTGAATTTGAACCTTCCACCTTGATGGTGTTCACCTTCGCTCGACTTTCAAATCAAAATTACTCACGACGTAAACACGTTCAAGCATTCTCCCTCTAATGTCCAAAGGACTTAGTGATTTTCAGATTTACACAGTGAAACAGTTTTCCAAACATGAATGGCGGCTAGAGAACGTTAGAATGAGAGAATTTAGGGAGCGGTATTTCTTTCAGAGGTTACATTTCCTGGTTAAAAAAATATATGTTTATTGATAACACTTGCAAAATATAGAAGAATTTTTAAAAAGTAAATGAAAATAACCTGTAATCCAACAAAAGTGGGTTTTTTATTTTGTTTTGTTTTGTTGGGTTGGTTTTTTTTACTACTTTTCTTGTCATATATCCTCAGGTAAAACATTTTTTTCCTTTTGTTAATTTTTAAACAGTAGCATGTAAATGAAAATGCTATTTAAATTAAATGATAATGATGTTTCTTCTCTCTAAAGAAAAGAATAAAGGTGCTTAATCACTGTATTATCTTCTATTAAAGGCTCTTCTCAAGTCAAACCTGATACCTTTCATTGCTGAAATTTTAAATTATTTGAATATTTTATAGGAATGATTCAACTCCCCCTCCCTCATTATTTCTGCAAAAATGAAACAGAGAATGATGTGTTTTGGGTTTTGTTTTTTTTTAATATATATCTTTATTGATTTCAAAAAGAGGAAGGGAGAGGGAGAGAGAGAGAAACATCAATGATGAGAGAGTCATTGATCGGCTGCCTCCTGCAGGCCCCCCACTGGGGATCGAGCCCGCAACCCGGGCATGTGCCCTGACCGGGAATCGAACCCCAATCGCCTAGATCCTAGGTCGATGCTCAACCGCTGAGCCATGCCCGGCGGGGCGAGAATGATGTTTTTTAACTTACAAGGACCTCTGGACAAAAATATCTCATTACTCCATCACTGCTCACATTTGTCATAGATACCGAGGCCCTACTGTGCATAGTTGGATTGTATATTTGAGAAATAAAAACATGTAAAAAATAGCAACCACATCCTCAAGAAGCTAAGATGTTCTTTTCATTAGTCCCAATGTTTACTTGAAAAGGGAAGTTATTTTAATGTTGAGAGTAAAATTTAAACAATAAAATGAAAACTTGTCACAGCTTCATATCACATACTCCAAATAAAATGCAAGGATTTGTGCTTTATTTAATGTTTTAGAAACTCTAGTCCAAGCCTTGCTGTGGACACTAAGTTGGTTCTTACAGCAAATGGTGTTGCACGCTGATACCACTGGACACAACTGCTACTACCTTCTGCATTCAGGTTCTTTCCTGTAAAGCAATAGAAGTCAATAATACTATAATAACTATGTACGGTGCCAGGTGGGTACTGGAAATATCAGAGGGAACACTTTGTAAAGTATATGATTCTCGAACCACTATGCTGTGCTCCTGAAACCAATACAAAATAACATTAAATAGAAACGGTAATTGAAAAAAATTTTAATTTTACAAATTGCCTTTGAGAACATGTCATCTAAAAGCTAAAAGTATGAATCTTGAAAAGTATTTCAGTATCTCAAATTTGCATGTGACGGTGGGAGGGAAGGATGACTTTCACTCGGGCTTACGGGTTTCTATCTATAGAGGCTACTTTGGCCAATGCTTCCCATTTATAACTTTAAAATCCTATCTTGAAGGTTCAGACGCCCTCTCTAGCAGTAGAAGTAATTCCGTTTCTATACCCCATGTGCCTCTTGAGGCCAGATCTGCCAGTAATGCTTAATTGGGTTGGAAGATAGTGGAAAGTCCCAGTTTATCATACAGGCGACTGACACCAAACTTTTTCACTTATCTGAGGTTGGACTGTGCCTGGGTTCAGAGATGAAAGGTCAGTTCTTTATCCACTAAGTCCCCTAGACATTCCCAAATCCCCAGTACATTACAAACTTGAACAGTTTAAGCTCTCTTCAATAAAGAATCTCTCCTCCCTGCAAAGTATACAGTGTATATAGATACAGTGGAGAAGAAACATGCGAAAGGTCACAGCTGTGACCTTCGGACATCAATAGTTTTATTTATAGCCAGGCACTTAGTCTATAGCGCTTAATATAAAAGCACGAAGAAAGACAAAGAAAGGTATCTGGTTAGCTGTATAGTGGCTATCCAGCTATCTAAAATTTGTCTTTTTACTAATGAGCTGAGAATAAAAATGATAAATAATTAAAGCGACAGCTATTTTAAAGTAAAGAATAACATATCTCAGTCATTTTTAATTGAACACATTCCATTTCTTTCCGATGGCCTGAGATAATCTACCAGGTTTTAAAGGAATAGATTCGTTTTGTCAGGTGTGATTCATTTTTATAAGACAAAATACCAGTTTTTTATTTTTATCCCTATCTGCCTCCTTGTCACTTATTTGGTGTCTTGCTGTTTTTAAAATTGTATATGGGAGAGTTGTTGATTATAGCAGCCAAAAACCTTTTCCCTGGGAGTTTAGTAGTTTAGCAAATTTAGTGAACACAGACATCTGCATTCACTGCTGATTTCAAAATAGTTCTCCCGCACTTTGAAGAAATGCCCGAAGGTACACTGGGAGAAGTTCAAAGATATAGGAAAACCCACAGTGGGAGCAGAGTGTGAGACAGGGCTGGAAAGTAGGCCACCACGGGCTCCCTGCGACACGCTGAAGGGGGTGACTTAACCCAAGGGGAGCTTGGGGAAGGTCTTACAGGGAAGAGAGCTGATCGCAGGTCCCATCTCTGTCCTGGGAGAGTAACAGGAAGCCCTCATCTCCAGAGAAGACCACCACTCTCTCCTCTCAACCCTCCTGAGCCTGAGAAATTGGTGTCTTCTCCTCTCGAGGGACTGCTCTGTCCCTCTGCGTACCCCTAGCTGGGAGGGAGCCTTTCACTCTATGGTGTCCTTTGCTCAGTTCCATACAATTTGTCAATTTTGCTCATGCTAAAGTGGTAATGGAGAGATAACAGGTCGCCTTTTATTTTTAACTGGACCTTCCAGAGACGTCTTTAAAAATGTCACTAAATTGGTCAGAACTTCAAGCGCTCTCTGTATCTATGTAAAGAATCATCAAGCTGTTCTTCTGATCCTGTTTAAGTTGAAGGTGGCACTTGGGACTCTGTCTCCTGATTCTGGGTTCCAACTCTATATGCACAACTCACCTCCCTAGTGTGAACAGGAATCTCTGTGACGGCCAGCACTCCAGAGACAATCCCTGTGCTGCTGTGATTTTTAGTTAAAAGGATATCTGCTTAGTCATTAAATTGAAAAAACAAAACACACTGGTAAAGGCTATTGAGTGCCTAATGGTAGGTAAAAGTCCAAAGGATCGGAACTGACAAGACACAGCATCTCCTCCGTGTCCAGGCAGGAGCCCCGGTTCTGCAGCGGGCAGGCCTGGATCGGAATCTCAGTCACAGGGCCCTTTGATCTGGAGCTTCGGCCAGAGCAGAAGCCTCATTTCCTTAAAATGCAGATAACATATGATGGGAGGTGTGGTCATTGTGAGGCTACAGTGGGTTCATTTATGTAAATTACAGCACTGGCTTATAGTAAACCTTCACTTAATCTCAGTTATTATTAGTATTGTTGAATTAGATGTCATTTGCAAGACGGGAAATGAGAAAAAATCAAGGTTATTGACAATATTTAGGTGATTCATTGCAGCCAAATATATAGTTCATTATTCCCCTTTTTGTATTCCTTTTATGTGTCTAATATTTATCAGTAAATAGATTGAGAGGAAATTCTATAATATATGTAGAATAAACAACAATGATAACATATTACTAGTGAGATTCGTTCCCTTTAACTGGAACCTCCTTGTAGTCTCTGGAAAGTGACTATTGTAACCTCCCTGAGGAGGGAAAGGGAAGAAACTTGCCCACATTTCCTACGATTGAAGACGTATGTCAGATTGTATTAGAGAAGCACGCTGGTGACATAACGGATTAGAAACGGGGCAGTTGTCAACCGTCCTCTCACATGTCCTACCCTCTGAGACCCGCCAGCGCCCTGGAGAATCAGCATCCTTCCTCTTCGCTGCTCTGAGCCATGCTCAGGGTGAGAACTGGGCCAGGTTACGCTGGGACTTCAGTGTCATCGAGACCAAAACACCTTTATCACGAGGAATAATTCCTCACTCCCACTGTCCCCTGGTTTTCCTTGTTCCCCTTGCTTTCCATTGTCACTAGTCAATGTAATGACTGACCGCCTCCCGTGTTCCAAACCCTGACTGGGCCCCTCCGGAGAAGCCCAGCAGAGTCTAAGCCGTGATCCCCCCCGTGGATGAGTTTACAGCCCGAGGAAGGGGGAAAACAAGAAAGCCAGCAAGTGCACCGTCTTCGGTGAACTGCTACTCACTTACATTGCAGAGAATCAGATGAAAAGCGTGTTTAAAAATTTAGATTTTATGTTGTAGAAACCAGATGGCCTTGACTCTTGGGGACTGGAAGGGAGCTCAGAGCAAACATCTTGGGTGCTGCTGATGTTCTTATTCTTGGTCTGGGTGTAGATTTTACAGCCATGTTCAGTTTGTGAAAAAAATCATTGCATTACACACTTATGTGCACTTTTCTCATATATACTATACTCCCATTAAATTTATTAAAAGTATATAGATTTCTTTTTCCTTTGCATAGGACAGGTACTGTAAATGGAATAGGCACGCACATTCCTTAGTCTCAACAAATATTTTAAAAATTGAATTATAATTTAAATTTCTAAACAATTAAAAACTAAAAAATTCTTAACTCTTTTTTACAACAATGAAAATAATCCTTATTTTTGTAAATAAATGACTGTGCTGAATCTTCAGTTATGCCTTTATTCGTAACAATGTCATTCTGTTCAAAGCCTCTAAGATTATTCCCACATTCGAGAGGTATTATATCCCCATGGTCACCCTGAAGATCACTTCCCACCAGAAAAGCTAGCACACCAGTTGCTCTGAAATTCCCATTTGGGTCTCTTATTTTTTGCACCTACCAACAGCTTATTTAATGATGCCTTGAGCAAACAAGCAATTGCATTCACTCTATCCCCTTGGTATTAAACTGTATTAACATCCTTCATTTTTTTCATGAAAATGTCATTTCTGTGTATGATTTACTTTTTAAAAATGCTCGATTTCTGCTGCTGAATATAAAATACATCTAACTCATGGAAAAAATATAGCACCAAGCAAAGCAGACCCTTAAAATTGTTTTAAAATTAATTCCATAGATATCATATAATTTCCCCAATAAATATACTGCCAAACAACACATAGCAAATAGTGCTAAATTTACTCCTCTCTGCAGAATTTAACCCTGTTGAATGCATTGCCCCTTGAATTTTCCTTAAATTTCATGCCACAAGGTTCATCTCCTAAGCCCACATTCTGGACTCCTCTTTCTCTACCCTTGATGACTAAGGAGATTCTGTAACAGCTATTAATCTCTGCAAAGCTCTTGTTCATTCCTTAGGTTCGACCCCAGAACTCACTCTCTCTCTCTGTACATATATGTTCTCAATGTAAACAGATATTGTCACAGTTCTAATCATATGATCCTTAGCTCTAGCTTTCAAACCTAAGAGACAACCAGAAACCTTAACTTAAGGTTCCAACCAACCATTTTCAACTGAACATACCCTGTAAGAAACCCCCTCATTTTTGAAGGCTTCTTTCCAAGTTCTCGACTCTACTGTTCCAGTTGGTTCGTGGCTGAGTGCCCTGCTTTTATGATGAGTCTGGTTAACTAGGAAAACAAAACTTGACTTAAGATGTTTCTATCAAATTGTCTTATTTATAATCACCTGAATATTGTCTGTATCCATGTTTATATTTTCTCCTTAATCTCAGTATCATTTAATTATATTTTCTCTCTTCCTTGATAACACTTGCCAGAGGACTTTTTTCACTGTTTGATTTTGCTTTTGGTTTTGACACCTTTCTTTTTTGTCTAGTCAATGAAACAATCTTCAATTTTATTTAATATGTGTATTTTTTGTTTGGTTTTCCCAGTTTTTTCTCTTTCACTCATCTTTACTTCAAAAATATTTTTAATTACTTCTTTTTGAAGGGGAAATTTGTAAGTGACATAAAACCAAATTCCAACATTAACATGATTTCCCTTTCTCAATGCATACATATACCAAATCACCATATTGTACACTTTAAATACCTTATAAATTGTCAGTTATACCTTAATAAAAATAACAAAATAAAATGAAAGCATTAAAGTAGTAAACATGGTTTAAAACACTAAAAAAATAATACTTCATGTCAAGAGCAATTTTTTTAAATTCTTTTAGTAGGTATGTGGGCTTTATCATATTGAATCACGCTAGTCAATAGGTCTGTATTGAACCTATATGTAGATGGTCTTCTATTATATATAATTTGAAGAGCAACAAAAATAATCATTCCCCCAAAATATCTCCTTTGGTACCTAAACTTGGCATCGTTCTCCATTTCCGTGCAAATTAACATCTAACATTAAGGTTCCTGGTAATTGGATGCCAATAGTGGCTGTTCTTCTCAGCTAGCTCCTATAAATTCAACATTCCATAACAATGGCTGAGAAAGTTCCTTCAGAACTCAGTCAGAAGGCCTAATGTGGGGGCAGGAATCTCCAATTTAAATAACTATTCCAGTTGATTGGGATAGCAATCGTCCTAGGACCTCTCTCTGAAAAATAACTGCTTTGGAGAGGAAGGGTGAGCATTCATTTTCCTGGAGCTCTCTGCCAGTTAGCACCTCAGTACCTGACTTTCTATAAATTGATAGTAAAGACAAAGGTCAGGAAAAATCTCAGAGAAAGAAGGCATTAGGGTGATGGGAAGGGACAAGAAGCAGTGTTAAAGGCATCACACCAAGAAAGGATACAAGTTATGTGACCCTAGGGCAGCTGTGTCCCATGGAATTTCCATCAATGATGGCAATGCTTTTACGCACATTCTCCGGTACAGTGGCCACTAGCCACGTGGCTTCCGAGCATTTGAAATGTGGCTAGTCCAACTGAGTAACTGAATTTTGAACTTCATGTAATTTTAATTCCTTTTCATTTCAGTGCATATAGTCACATGTGATAGTGCCTATCACATCTGACAGCACAGGGCTGGGGCTTTGTCAAAGGCTTGGAGTAGGGGTTTAGCAAAAGGAAAGTTGGCATTAAATTAAACAATTTCTAGTTCACAAATTTGCCAAGGGCCAGCTTTGTCAATAGGCTCACAGTAGCAAGCCTCAGTATCATGCTACCAGGGAGAGTTGTAAAATTGGTAAAATGTATTTACTAATAGTTCCTCTATCCTTCTGCCACTCAAGTAAATTCCCTTCAATACGGAAACCATTGAAGTGTAGTTTCAAGAAACCTTAGTGACAGTTTGGCAAATGACTGACAGAAGGAAAAATATTGATGGTAAATGTCCTCAGTACACTCTTCAAACTAAATTTTCAGTGGACACTGAGCATTTTATTATGGGTTTAGAAAATTAAAAGAGATTTTTGAGTGAGGAAACATTATTTTAATGGCTAACACAGACACCGACCACATGACAAGGAATGTGCTAAGTGCTCTGTATGCGTCATTTCATTTCACCCAGACAACACCATGAGCATTGCACTGCTATTAATCATATATTGAGTTGATCATCTGGGTTTTCGGGTTTATTTTTTTGCCTGAACTCTTCCAGTAGCAGAGAACTCAACTCCTGAAGCAGCACATTTCACCTAAGAAACTGAGCTTCTACTCATAGTCATGGTTTCATTTTTGGAGCCATATTGAATTACTTGCAATTTCTGGTCTATATGACTGTCAGAAACTTGACTTTCATCCCTCTTACCCCAGCTAACACCTTAGTAATGCCCTCCACCATTTCTCTTAGGGTATTTTGTGAGGGTTTAAGACATCTTGGTTACTTTCCTGAAATAACTTTCAGTTCGGCCGGCGTGGCTCAGTGGTTGAGCATCAACCTATGATCCAGGAGGTCGAGGTTCGATTCCCGGCCAGGGTACAGAGGAGGCAGCCGATCAATGACTCTCTCTCATCTTTGATGTTTCTATCTCTCTCTCCCTCTCCCTTCCTCTCTCTCTAAAAAAATCAATAAAAATATATATATTTTTAAAAAGAGTGGAATAAGGGAAACCAATAAGTTGCTACTGCAGTCATACAGACAAGACATAATGTCATTCAGACCAGAGCAATAACAATAAATGTGATAAAAGGGCTCTGAGTTTTGGGTATTTTGAAAAGAGTGCCTCTGGATTTGCTGATAGTGTTGCATGTGGGGTGTGATAGAGAGAAAACAATAAAGTAGGTATTATTTTGTCCTGAGCAACAGGTGTCTCCCACTACTAAAGCTGAGAATCTGTGGAAGGAATCGCTGGTTTTAGGAGTTAAAATGAGGAGCTTGTTGGGCCCGTTAAGTTTTGGATACTTATTACACATATCCACCTGGAAACTAGGAGACGGTCGGTCTGTCTGCCCAGGAGTCAGGAGGCCACAGCTGGAGAGGTGTGGGCTGCAGGGGGACATTGCGAGTGTGCAGAGAAGGGATCATATTGAAGGCCTTGGGGTGGGGGTCCCTTAGTGAGTGAGAGGAGGTAGAGAGAGGGGGTGGAAGCCTGAGTCTGGGACACTCCCACAGGGCCAGGAGGGCAGGAGGGTCCGTGGCTGAGGCGGAGGTGGAGTGGCTAACGAGCTGGAAGGAAAACGAAGAAAGTGTTGCTCATGGCCAGTGTGGTGGCTCGTGTCACAAGCAATTTCTCAATACCGCTGACCATAGTCCTTGGAGCTCATCAACTACACTTCCCAGGACTCAAGGCCAGAATAGTTGAAGAAGCTGGACGCTCTTCCAATTAGTCACACATCTTGGCGTGGTGGGACCAGGAACATTCTCTTGAAAGTTAGGCCCAGTGCATGCTTCATTGCTCTGGCTCCCCAGCTAGAGCCACTCGGGCTGTATTTAGCTCTGACCCTTCTTTCATCTCAAATCCTTGCATTAGCCCAAACCAAGCTCATTCCTCATCACTGCCACCCACCGAGCAGAGCTGGACCTGTAATTCCCAGGAGACAGGGAACAAAACTAAAGATTCTGGTTCGCAAGTTTATAAACAACCAGTTGTGTGTTAAAGGTTAAATACGTTTAGACGTGTATGGTCACATCGCTTTCTGTTTGCCCATCTCATTTTATCTAACCTGGACCAACAAAACCAACAAGAGGGGAACACACAGGTACAAGGTCAATTCAAGGGTTCGACAAAGTGCTCCAAGTGATAGAATCAGCAGATAACATGCAGCACGGGTTGCTAAGATACCTTAATCTGGGCAAAGAATCAGAATGAAGTTTTTGTTAGGAGGTTTATCATTCCCTATCCTGATCCTTTGATAGAGATAGTCTATAGGAATCTTAGCTTAGCAATTAGATGGCTGATATAATTGGGGAAAAGTTTTAAAAAGGGTTTGAACGGAAAGATAATAGCTTAAGAATTTGAGAAGTCACTTGGGGGGGAGCTGGGTCATCTTGAAACCGCTTTGGGTAAGTTTAAGCTATTTAGAAGACTTTCCTCTCTGCGAAGGAAAAGAAACTAAGCAATAATATTCGTCTGTGTGGTTTTGCACCTGGTGGACTAGTCACGGTTGAGTAAAGCCGTTATAGAACCCATTTAATTAAGAACAAAATGATATTAATGAATCTTGTTGTCATTTGTCCTTGGTGGAAAACTCTGGCTTTGCGTGTTTCACAGGCTGCCATCCACTTCAGGCTATTAAATTTACTTTTCACTTGGGAAAGGAAAGAGATGCTGCTTCAGGCCTCAGTCATCCAAGGCAGTGTCGTTAGAACAAAATGAAACCATATTGCTTATTTTGAAAAATATTTGCAAGTTTTTATTTTTACATAAACCTATTGAAAAAGCTGCCAAACAAAGAGCTCTCATAACCCCTTTATTCAGCTTTAATTCTTTACAACTTGCCCCATTTGCTAGTAATTTATTCTCTTTCTCTAGTTCTCTCAATAGACAGATGAGAAGGAAAGAGGGGAGAGGCGTGAGCGTGGTACTTTGTGAAACATTTGAGAGGGAGTTGCAGACATGGTGACATCTTGTCCCTAATCCTTCAGTGGCTGTTTCCTGAGAATGAGGACATTCTTATGCATAACCACAGCACAAAATCAAGACAACTAACATTTATACAGAATTACTACCTGATCCACTGTCCATATTCAAAGTGTGCCAGTTCTGCCAATAAAACGCTGTGTATAAAAACTATGTTTTTACCAATCCAGGATTCACTTCAGGATGACACATTACCTTTAGACATGATACCATTTTAATCTCCTTTAATCTGGAATATTCTTCAGTCTTTATTTGCCATATATGACCTTAACATTTTTGAAGAATGCAAGCCATGGTAGAAAAATATAGAAGAAAACCTAAATGTTTATCAGTAGGTATTGGTTAAATCATAGGATTTAACCATATTAAGAAAGCCTACATGTCTGTTAAAATGGATAAGGTACACTTAGAGTGTATGGACATGGGAAAGTGGCCATGCTATATTAAGTGAAGCAAACTATTGACAGAAAAATGTGTATCATGAACTCATTTTAAAATTTGTGTCTTTGTTTATAATACATAGAAAAGTCTATTAATGGCTTTCTTTGAACAGTGTAGATTACATGAAACTTTGAACTTGATACATTTCTGCATTTGAATATTTTACACTACTCACATTATTTATAAACTTTAAAATTTTTTAAATTGAAACAAAAGAATACAGGCCATGGTTTTCAGCAATAATAGAGAGATACAACTATATGAAATACAAATGGAGATGTGTCACTGAATCCCTGAGAGGGATTGGAAACAATGGTACCCCAATAAC
The DNA here is from genome assembly GCF_054644295.1 of Miniopterus natalensis. Classification (NCBI taxonomy): domain Eukaryota; kingdom Metazoa; phylum Chordata; class Mammalia; order Chiroptera; family Miniopteridae; genus Miniopterus; species Miniopterus natalensis. Next base: position 29,960,713 of record NC_142096.1, read on the forward strand.
AATGTGGACACTTAGCACCCAGATCTTGGCTTCTAAATACCATTTTTCTCTAAAAGGAGCCATGGCTCCTTACAGAAATAGCTGACTATGGCACTGGAGCTTATAGTCTACTGGTAGTGAGAAAAAGAAATAGGAACTAATTTATCTCACAAGATAAGTATGGAATATAGGAGGAGTTCTAATGAAATGGGGTGATAATAACAGAGAGGTCAAGTTTTGTTAAGGTATATACATAGGGAAGGACTCCCTGAAAATGTGTCACTTAATCCAAGGAAGGAAACACTGTCAGCATGTGAAGGATGCGAGGAAGAGACTTCCAGGCATAAGGAAGAGAAAGGTAGAAGACCCTGGTCTAGAAGCCTTTGGTTGCATCACAGCAGAGAGGAAGCTGCTGTGGCCCGAGCGTCCTGGAGGTGGCGGTGATACCGGGAGGATGTGAGTGTGATGTGAGATGAAGTTGGAAAGATAACCCTGAGCCGATAAAACAAGCAATTCTGATTTTATTCCAGGTGCGATGGGAAAGTCTCAGAAAGACTTAAGAGGGTGGTGCTATGACCTGACTCAGCAGTTACAAAGATCACTCTGGCTGCTTTGTGAAAAATAAATTAGAAAGGTGTGAGAATGGAAACCAGGTAGGAGACTGTTGTGAAAACCCAGGGAAGAAATAACGGTGGCCTGCCAAGGGGTGGTGTTGGTAGAGATAAAAAGATATGGATGGATTCAGATTACATTTTGGAGTTACAAACAATGAGATTTGTTAGATTAAATGTGTGAGGTGGCCGAGAAAAAGGCAAGGTTAAAGGGAGATGTCCAAGTTTTCCACGTGGGACCAAACTTAGAGAAGAAAATCAACTGCTCCATTTTGGGCATGATGATGTTGAGGTGTGCTTTAGAAACCAAATGGAAATATCAGGTCAACAGGGAAATTTATACATTCAAAAGGGCTTATGGGATTTTCTTACCTTTTTTATGAGATTAAGATACAATACTTAACCGATAACATCTGCATCATTACATCAAAAATGAAAAATTAAAGAAAATCTTTGTCACCGTCAGAGTTTCTGCAAATTTAAATAGCGCTGTGTGCTTAAGAAAGATGAAATATTGAGAATTACCTACAATGATTTAAGGGGCAAATTATGAGAAAAATTAATTTTGTGAGATAGTCAGAAGAGCTACAATTGAATAGAGGAGAATGTGAGTTAAACATCAGAAATAATTTTCTGAGCAAGAGGAATTCAATCCAGGTGCCATTTAAGGGCTTATGGAAGCTCCTTCACCTGAGACATTAAAAATGAGACTCTCTAAAGCCTAGTTTAAAAGGTGAGAAAAAATATATTACAAAGGATATGGAATAAATGTTCAAACAATGTTTTTAAAATCATTATTAGTATTTATGAAACCAGATCCAGTGAGTTAAATGTTCCACCTTTTTTCAGAGTAACAGCTACAGCCTTTTGTGTAATTTCTTACAGTTGGTGGAAGTGAAGTTAAATGGGCCAGTGTAATATTTAAATGCCCTTTCTGGAAGTTTTTATAATGCTGAGCAGAAAATATTAAGGTGCATATCTCCTGGAAAATGAGGATGTGCTAAAGAGAGGGAGCAGAAAATCGGTGATGCTTTGGGAAGAAACAAGATTTGTCTTCACTTGACTGAAGGCAAAAATAAATTTTAGAAAAGTATAACATTTAGCTGAAAAATGTCATTGCTGCAAATAAATTAATTTGATTTTAGCTGCAAAGAATTTTTATTCCATAACAACTCTCATAAACATAGGATATGTGAATGTAGTGAATATAATTTATTCTTAAAAAACTGATATATATTTCCATTTTAAGGTTAGATCTTAACATTATATGTACTCATCCTCTCAACAACTATTGAGAAGTTGAGGAAAATTATATTCTTGAGACAGAGCATTGGTAATTGTACAAAGGTGATTAAATATTTTCAAGTGAAGATTATTTTAGTATGCCATTTCCAGAAAGGCAGTTATTTCAATTAAAAGTGAGTGTGGCGTTAATTATGTGTTGATGCTCCAATTTGTTTGCCAGAGAATCTGACGCAGAGTGTAGCGCTAGGAACCTGGGGACAGGGCCTCTGCCCTCATGTGACAGCCCAGCTCTGCGGGAGGGGAGGCTGCGGCCGTTTCCAGCCGTAGAGAAAAGCAGGGGAAGCTCAGCGCTGAGTGAGCGCCGAGTGGTGATCGCAGGGCTGCAAGGTCGGCTGCAAGGTCACCGTCAGGCACGACATGCTCTTAGCGGAGTCCCTAGGGTTAGTCAGCCTAATGCGCACGGTATCCAGGGGCTGGACACTGCGGCCACGGCTCAGCCTCACACAGGACGTGAAAGAATCAGAAAACAGTCATCGGGCAACATGAACTGGGGGAGAATGGGCGAGCCAAACAGGGGCCTCGAAATGCTGTGGTGTTCTCCAGAACCTCGTATACCTGCTTTAGGGCCAAAAGTAAGACCACAGGCCTTATAAAATAGAACAGCAAGAAGCAAGGAGGGAGGGGAGGGGAGGGGAGAGGAGGGGAGGGGAGGGGAGGGGAGGGCAGGGCAGGGCAGGGCAGGGCAGGGCAGGGCAGGGAAGGGAAGGGAAGGGAAGGGAAGGGAAGGGAAGGGAAGGGAAGGGAAGGGAAGGGAAGGGAAGGGAAGGGAAGGGAAGGGAAGGGAAGGACACAGATCTTAGTGCTACTTGAGAGCTTCCACGTCACGCTCATAACAGAGGGTTCTACCTGGGGAGTGGGGTACTCAGTCTCATATTGTACATGACAATGGGTCCAGCATCCCAGCTGAGTATCTCTTTATTTCTTAACTCTGTATCACGGAACCAAAGCAGGGACTCCCTTCAGGCACTCCATCTTGCCAGAACCTTCCAGAGCCTAGACACCTGCATCTCTCCCCGCTTCCTGATCGAGTTGTGAATCCCAGTAACGAAAAGCAAAGTGTTATCATACAAAACCTCTGTTCAGTCCTGTTTTAGTCATATTGTATTGGCTCTCCAGTTTCAGACCACATCTTCTTAGAAAGAATTCTGTTTTTAAAAGTGAAACTAAATTGTAATGGCTGTATTGAATATTCCCAGTGATGCAGAACGTCTGCCCTCCTTGTAAGCAAACTACTCCATCGATGAAGGGCAGCAATGATCAGGGAAATGACTGCCCTGGTTGACCGGGGTCCCTCTCTCCAGCTCTTGCCTGTTGTTCCTACTGCTTCCTTACGGAGCACCACAAGGAGCGGGCCTGATCTCTCCTAGGAAGAATTCTTCATGTACGTTACGCCCTCAGTCTTCACTTTTTTAAACAAAACAGTCTCCCCTTTTGAAACCAAGAGAATATCGATCCCAGAGCCCTCACCCTCTGGCCGGCCTCCTGGGTATGCGCCAGTGCCTACTTCCAGCTCACAGGTGCTCACGGAACAGAGCACAAGGCCCAGGTGTGTTTTCCAGGATGTGATCTTCTCTGCAGGCACTTTTCTATTACTATTACATTAACAACAACAACAGCAACCAAGCAAGCAACTGAATCCTGGCATTTCACTGTTGTTTTATCAAGTTTACTGCCAACAACAACAACAAAAACCCTAATTTCTTTTTACTTAATGTTCTTACGTGTAAATTTCCTACAACCATTCAATGCACACTCCATTTCTAAACTTCCCTGCAGGCCTTTCCATTTAATCCAGAAAATAATTGTTATTTTTAAATTCTAATTTGGTCTTCCCACAGCATTCTCATGCGCATTCCCACTCTCTGTCTCTGTCTCTGTTTCTGTCTCTGTCTCTGTCTCTGTCTCTGTCTCTGTCTCTGTCTCTGTCTCTGTCTCTGTCTCTGTCTCTCTCTGTCTCTGTCTCTATCCAGGGTCATCTGTAAATAGGAAAGACACATCTTCGCTGTTTGTGTTTCTAGACAGGAGGTGAGAGCTCTCTCTGCCACTAGAGACTGTCCAGGGACGATCTGCATCCCCCCAGGGTGTTTCAATGCAATATTATCAGCCAGCAGCTTCTTTCTGCAGAAATATAAATCAACACATTAGTAAACAATTGCTAATATTCAGTTACATTTTCTGTAGGAGGAGCTTATCACAAGTTGGAAAAGGTATGTATTTATCCATGACTATGTACTTCTTTGTTTTAATTATTTGACAACTAGTGCCAAGTATTTTAGGACCTTCCTATTCAGGCTTAACTTTACTTGAAGTATCTCATCCACCTTGACCCTGATATCTAGATCAAAGTAACATTAGACAGGCCTGCAATAAATTGTTCTGGAGATGTACTTATATCAAAAAAACAAAAATAATGTGCTAAGGCATTATTACTGCATATCTGTTAAATTCTGCTTTAAGAAGAATCACAGTGTGGGTCTGGAGAGCTATAGGAAGTGTGAATAAAATTGTAGCCATGTGATAAAAATGTTTTTCCAGGTAAAGTAACTTTAAAAACCTTTTCAAACTTTGAAAGAAAGGCTACATCAGTCAGAAAAAAACACACTCAACTTCTCTTCAGAATGGATTTGATTTATGAATGTTATTCTAATAATTAATTATAGTTAATTTTAGCCTATAAGCCCCAAAAATGGAAATCTGGAAGTCACAATTCTATTTCCAGTTCAAATATTATTTTCTACTAGGCTGTAGCCAAAAAATAATGATAACTGAGCCATAGTTACTTTATTTTTACATCTTTCAAGTTATGTTAGAATAATTAGTAGAGATAGAGAAAATAGAGAAAAGTATTATAAAAATCATATTTTAATATTTTTATTATTTTACTTGCAAACCATATTTTTGCATTTTTATAAATTGTATTTATATTTCCAAATTATCTACATTTTATAGAATATTAGAATGCTATTTTTATATTCTAAAACATAATTCCTGCTGAAAACCCTAAGTAAATTCAACTTACGACAAGCGAAATAAGTAACATGCCATCTAAAACATTTTATCATTTGTTATTTGAGCAGTTACAGTAAAATCACCAGAGAGGAATATGTAGTTGCAACCATCCACTGTATTTTCAAGATGCTCAGCAACCACGAAATGAATTTCACATCAAGACCATAATGAGAAAAAAGTTTCCAGAATAATTTCCTATTTCTCGAACGGGATATGAATGAACAGAGAAAGCAGATCATTTCTAAAAACAACATCTCATCCAATGAACTGAATCCTTACAAGCTTTGTATTAGGAGCCAACATCTGAAAAAAAGTAGGCAATCATTTTTACATGTTCAGGCAATACTTATTTTGAATATAGTCCATTTCTTTCAGACAACAAAAAACCCTGGTTAGTTTAGTTTTGCTTGCTTCGAATAATAATAGCAATGTCTCAAATAAATAATAGCAACCTTCCCAAATTCTCCTATGAACTTGTTTCCGGAAGGAATGGTGGCATTTTGTTTCCCTTCTCCATTGTCCAGCTGGTCATGGGAATTACAGTTATTAGCTCTGTGAGCATCCACGAATATTTTTCCTTGTGACAACCCTCCCCTCGATTAAATTAAATGAAGAACTTTCCTTTTTTTTTGCTTTTGTTCATAATGTTAATATTGGACCTGACACCTTGAGTCCGTGGTTAGTTATAAACACAGCTCTCTTCCCCAGCAGACTGGAATCCAGTTGCCTGCCTTCTCACTAAGGGTGTGTCATTCGACCTCTCTGAGCCCCACTTTCTCATATGTGACATGTGGATAAAAATGGGGTGCACCTCATGGAGATAATGTAAGTACTGAATCACATAATGAATATAAAGTGCTTATGAAGGTGCCTGACATACAGTAAGTGCTTAATACATGTTTTCTTTTATTAGGTGTAAAATTTCTACTGTGCCTGACATACAGTATATAATCAACAAATTGGACTTTAGGCCATTCCCATTGTCCCCTTACTCTCTATCCCTTCAGTACTTGTGGGTTCAGTTATGACTCAGTATATGGCATTTGTTAGGGTCCCCTAATATATTATGGTTCTCTATGTGTTCCACTTTATATATTTTTTAAGAAAGGTCTGGTGTTAAAATAAGTGTGAGCAATAGAGGCCACGCTGAAAGAGTGCTCTCGCCTTCAGGAATATGTTACTGTGCATTGGAAACCTCCCCCGATGCCTGCTCTGCCCACTCCCGCACCCACGCCTTTCTTGGAAACAGTTGACCCGCAGTATTACCTGCTGGCTTAGTTTTTACTGCCTGGGGGACGTGGTCGGCTCCCTGACTGCTTTCCTATCTTCCCCAGCTCTCCACCTGGGTGGATGAGACGATGGGGATTTGTGTCTCTACCCATGGGCCTGGCTTACATGTTTACGGGGTTCACTGATGCAGCCAACTCCTGTCCTGTTCTCAGCCCCAGCAGTGCAGGGCCCCCTTCGATACAGGGACTCTGCTGTCATTCACAGCCTCCTGGAGGGCCGGGGTGCCTGTCTGGCAGAGAGTTAAGGAAGCAGAAATCCCATCTTGAAGGAAACACTCCTCCTCTCCTCTCATCCTTCCCCTTTCTCCAGCCCGACAGGGCCAGGCTCCCTGTCACACTCTCAACTGGAGGACCAGCTCGTGTGCGTGGGAATCTAACCTGACAGGAATCCTATGAGATTTCCTCCAGAAATTCCTAAGTAGGTGACCCATCAAGGATGGAATTTTCTACAAGTCGGCCATTGCTGAGTCTCGTTAAGGACTCAAGTGGCCCAAAATGATAGCAAGCCCCTGGAGGCTCCTGAGGAGTAGGTTCATGAAGAACCCAGGTGAAATATTCTGGTCTGCAAAAAGATCTCTTAAATCATGTTTTATCTGCAAAATCAGAGTCTTGCATATATAGGAACAACAGAAATCTACTGATAAAAGCAGTATATGGGAGTGCATTTAAGGGAAATATTGTTGGATCTCTCCTTGTTATTAGAGCATTTTGTAATAAAATGGACATTCTATTTTTATTTGTATTTCAAAGTATTGCAATTTATACTGTTATATATGTATCAATACATCTATATCTATACATATATATATCTTATGTTCACATAGAGCTACTATAGAGAGAAAACTTTGAAGAAAAAGTTTTCTAATAATTCTGAATCCAAAGATTTTGTTCATAGAAGTTTTTAAAAGGATAAAGTATGTGATGAGGAAAATAAAGATGCCCTCCTTTAAAAATATCTCTATATTTTATTTAAAATGTAAAAACAAATAAATTAGTCTGACAATGAAACTAAAGAATCCACTCAGTCTCCAGATCACAAATATATTTCTGGGCAGTTTGATAAAGTTTGTTGCTAATTAGCTTTATGTAATTCCTGTCACCTCCTGTCCCATTAAATCTAGTAACTATTCTAGGCCTCGATGGGTTAAATAAAGGCCTGAGGAAAAGATAGCAGTTCTTTACTTTGTAATAACTACATTGTCATTAAAGATGAGGTTCCAGGGGGAGGGGGAGTTTTCTAGAGAGCTCTCTGCACATGCCGCCAAGCTAAGGTGAATATTATAAAGTGACTATCTCATGCTAACACTAATTGCAGCATTTCATTAATTTTCCGTCAGAGACAAACAGCCTTTTACACACCATATCTTAAAGTCTCTTTCAACTTCAATATATGACAGGGCTTTATCTGTTTTGCAGAGCGGTTGGTTGCATCTTTGCTCATGAGTAAGTAGAGCTTGACGCAGTGCTCCAGCTCAGATCTTACATCTAGCAAGAAGGAAAAGTCTTGCTGTCTTTCTGGATCATTCTAGCTATTTAAAAAAAAAATAGAACATCCCTCCTCCAGCATTCTCATTTTCAAAATAGAACTTACAAGCCAATAGCAGCAGTACTTATTTTAAAGCCGTCTGCACAAGGTATATCTGCTTGAAGGTGTCACCTCAGCTCAACGACCTTACGTTTTGGCGGCTAGGTGAAGAGCGTCAGGTGCCACAGGCCATGTCAGGCACGTGTTAGGTACCACTTCATTTATTTAAGATCTAATTTACAAAGGAAAATAATTATCTTAGATTCAGCACTTTAACAGTAAATTATAGTTCCTGATTAGATGAAATTAATTTGGGGAAAGGGGCAAATGTGAACTGAAATACACTCCCTAAAATGTTCCCCAATTCTCTTTCTGATCATTTAAAAGAGGAATATAGGGTTTGTATTAAGCTCCCCAACAGGAAAAAAGAAAAATATTAATACCTTTTGTTAGGGTGGCTGGGAGGACGCCTCTCTTTTTATTTCACTGAGGAGTAAGTAGCCACATAAAGCATTTGTTTACAGCAAGGAAACAAATCAGGCGTTCCCTAGAGCAGCCTTAACTAATGCACTCGTCTTTATTAGGGAAAGTTTTAATTGAGTGATATTTCAAAAATCAGAACAAACTTCAATATATTTCCCTTTTCACTTAATCCTAATTTGGCACTCAAATCCATCATTATGGTTCATTTAGACTAATATATTATAACTATTAAGACTCAGCATAAATCTTTTGCATACTGAAGAGTCCTCCTTTTTATCTTACTGAACTGCTTTCTAAGGTTTTTCTCTTTTGTTCTGGAATAAATCAGAATCTTAGAGAAACTGGAACAATGAGAATACACCTTAGTGTAAATGTGTGTACATAAAATAAAATAAAACCACGATATAGCTCGTCTATGTCTATGTATTATGTATTTTACATATATAATGTTCTCCATGAGATAAATGTAAAGCAAGCTATTCTGATAAAATTATTATGCTTAACCACACTAACCCTTTTTTATTTTACTTTTTATTTGGAAACACTGTCAAATATTACAGAAAAGTTGCAAGACTAGTACCTGGCTGCCCTCCTGGGCATACTTACCTGCTCATGTCAGTTACCCCCCAGCACACCGGCCCAAGCCTCGGCCCCATCCCCTCCACCCAGGGGCTGCTCTGGCCAGATCCTTGACCCAGATCAAGGGGAAGCCAAAGGGACCACATTAATTTTCTTTCAGTATCATCTGAATGTGATTGAGGAGTGCCAGGAGCTGCCAGATGAGCCTCCTGCTGCCAGACAGATTGTGCAATCTCCATTTCAAACATGTTCTCTTTTCCTGTAAAGTTCTAAGGAACAGTCCACATCAGAATTTCACACAAACTATCAACCCTACTTTTTTTTTTTTTTTTTTTTTTCAAAAGAAGCACCATGAGGTTTGTGAAGTTTTAAATTTCATGACAAATTCTCTTTGGAGTTTTCTCTCACGACCAGTAACTGTAGCAAAGAGTGGGAGGAACAAAATGAGCAGAAAAGTGGGAAAATCAATTTTATCTCCTGCAATTACAGGAAATAAACTCTATGGAATATTCTGCCTTATTGGATTGTATGTGAATCACCAAATGAAAGGCATTTTATCCATTTGGCTTATTCATAGAATGTGGCTTATTACATTATAGGGTAAACGGGAAGATATTGGGTGAGTCATTTAACCACTCACCGAGGTCCATTTAGTAAAAGGCCACCTCTGTTGCTCTATACGTTCTGATAGAGACTTAGGGAAGGAAAATGCACTTTGTAGCTATTATCAAGATTAGTCACAATGCCGCCTTTTGTTGTGCTAGGAGAGGGTATTTTGTAGAAAAATAAAACAAGCCGGTAACCTAGGAGGTAAATGATTTGCCTAATGTCACAGAGAGGTTGAGCAACAGAGGCACATCAAGGTCCCCTGGCTCCCGGTCCTGTGAGCAAACCAGCGCAAGCATTTCTCTCATAAATGCATGTGACTGAAAAGAGGTCCCTGCTCCCCGTGGCACACAGGAAGACGCTAGTTATATGCCTTTCTGGGTGAAAAGGGACTTAAGCCACAGGTTGCTGTTCTCTTCTTACCCATCCATGCTAGAAGAGCGCATTTGCATTAAATAAGACACCTTAGCATCCAGAAAAACCTGGCAAGGATAAGGAGAGGGGACTGCCCAGTTTAACTATTTATTTTTTCTGGAGTAAGGACTGAGGCAGAGTGCTTAGCTACTGGGAAATTGTACGCGAAACGTAAGAAGTGATGTTTGTCCCCAAATCAAGTCATATGATAAACACATGTGCTTGTAAAACAGCCCACTCCAAGCCATGTACTGAAGTGAAAAGAGGCTAGAAGATGTATTTCATTCTTGGTATATGTTCACAACCTCATTAAATATAGGGCAGCCCCGTTAGAACAGACCAAACATGGTCACAGACTTCCTGAGTCTATTTCGGGAAACAGAGCTGCTTGGCAAGCGACGCTTCAGGCCACAGGCCAACCACAGGAGCCACAAGGATGCTGGTGGATGGACTTGGAGCCTGAACCCCGGGAACTGCCTTAGCGGCCCCTGCCTGACACCTTTGAAAAGTTGAAGCTATAAAAAGCGACACCGCTTCTTGCTCTGCTCCCTCGTCTCACCTGTGGCTGAAAACCAACTGTTTACATTTCTGCTGGCTGGGGAAGAGGCAGACTTTCCGCTCTGCACACACATCCAGCAAACAGGCACACTTCTAAATACAATATTAATGCTTAACCTGTATTATTAACGCCCCGGAATTTCTTAAAGTTTCAGAGCAGACTTTCTCCCAGTGTCTGAGGTCCTGTGTGTTCTTGGGGATTCAAGTAGCCTCTTCGTGTGTTTTTTTCCCCATGTTAGGGTTTCACTGCTCGATGCCCTTGAAAAACTTAATACAGCGTCTTCTGCATCATCTGGAGTATCCCAAACCGCCATTTGATTTGTGCTTACAAACAAATTGATGCCACATGGTATTTCTAAAGGAAAAAAAGAAATGGCTTTAATATATAAACCGTGCATTCACCCCTAAATGAAGGCCAAATGCTGTCATGATTTACTGTACAAAAGGAGTTTTCACAGCAGTTCCCAAAGGGCAAATTGGGGTGAACTGAAACACCACACAGCATGTGGAGATGCAGCCCGGCAGCCCTGCCACAGGGAAGGCTGCAAAGCAGCTCTTTGTGCCAGGGCCTCTGGCTTCCACTCCCTCAAGGGACTTGGAACAGGCACTCAGGGTAGAGGAAATGCAGAGATGTCCACCAGCTGCGGACACCTTGGAGGCCACGTGCTGCAGAAGGCTTCAGCACAGAACATTTTCTTAAAATAGGGCCAGAAAGACAACCTCAGCTTCAAGCATAGAATTAGGGAATAGCAAATTGGGGCAGAGAGAGAGGATCTGAATGAATATCCTTGACAGAGGCTTTGTCATGCAAAGCAGGTCTATTTAAAAATTCAGTGTGTGGCAATTATAGATTGCAAGATTGAGAACCTTCTGGAAGCATGTATCCCATGCTATTCTGCTCAGTTAAGTTTGTAAACATGGGTGAAACATGGTCCCTACCCATAGGGTGCTTACAAGTAAGGAAAGAGGCTCCTGAAGAAAGAATCTCGGTACAATTTGGATGCTGTGTGAGGAAGGGAGGGGGATTCTACCAGCTTGATATGAAGGAAGAACCAAGTGACCGTGAACCCAAGCAAGCTCAGGTGGATGTGCATCAGAATGGGAAGCAGAAGTGGAGGGATGACAAGAAGGGGACCAGACCCAAAATCTGCAGGAATGACACTGTCCTCATGAGAAAGGATAGGTCCTTCTGCTAATCCCCAACACGCACAGGGCAGGTGTGACATTTCAGCTCGCTGCAGATTCTCAACTCCGCCTGTTGTTCTTATAAAGTCACAAAGTACAAGTACACCAATAACATTGCTTTTAAGTAGTGACAAGTAATCTTAGCATCCCAGAGTAGTTCCAGTTATCTCAAAGGGCATTACTAAATCTGACGATTTTCATTCTTTTCAAAATTCAAAGAAAGAAAGATATTTATATGGAATAATTATTTTTAATCCAAAGTATACCTATTATGTCCTTCAAAGGGGAGAAAGAGTGGTGCCTTGTCAGGTCAGCTCAAGAATCAGAATGATTCAGATGGAAACATGCTAAACCTAAGATTGCTATGTGGCTGTGTTAGCTATTGGTAGAACCCAGGCTGCTGTGTCTCCAGGAAGCAAGAGCTAACTTTTCCATGCTCACATATTATAAATGACTTATAAGTAATGAGGGCTGGAAAAAGACTTCTGCCTCTGTCTCTGTGAGGTTTGTGCCACAAATCAGCCTGAAAATCTGGAATCCAATGGGCCAAAGGGCCTCCTGTAGTTTGGAAGCTTCCACCTTCCAGTGGTGAGCCTGCAGATCAGGGAAGCAAGTTGTAGCACAAAACTGAACCCATTGCAAGCTTCAACTCAGACTCCAAGCAGTGGGATCTGGAGCTAGAAGGACTCGAGAAGCCTGGTGGAGTTCAACAGCTAAGTGTCTGGCCGAGACTCAATAACTTGGAGATGCGGAATTTATTTGTAATAGTAACTGTTCTCCCAAACCTCCAAAACTCATGAGATTCTCTTGTAATTTAGACACAGAGAATCTTGTGATAAAAATCCAGAGAAGAAGGTAGATGTATAACATAAAAAGATCAGTCCTAAATGTGGTTTATGTTGGTGTTGGGTAAGAATTCTGCCTTCTGGAAGGCCATCCAAGCTAAATTCCAGAGTCTCTTAGGGAGAGTTCTGTTCTATTTACTGTTCCGCACCATGGCCTGCCATTCCCTCATGTTCCTTGCGCTTAGGAAATAATTTGCTCATGTCCCTTTATTGCAGCATAGCTGCTGTTTTCAGAGGAAAATGGATGGTGGGGTTATTTATTCATGTGTACAGTTTTTCTTTTCTTTTTGCATCCGTTAAAAATAGTCTGGTAATCACCAGAGAGAAAGGGGATAGAGGGTAAATGGGGGGTGAATGGTGATGGAAGGAGACTTGACTTTGGGTGGTAAACACACAATATAGAGATTCTGTATCAGAATTGTACACCTGAATACTATATAATTTTATTAACCAATGTCCCTCCAATAAGTTCAATAAAAAAAATTAAAATAAAATAAAACCTTATAACTTCATTCCCCCAGGTAGTGATAGAAGTCAAGCAGAAATTATTTAAAGGGAAAACTATAAGATAAGGTTTTAGTCTGAATGTCCAAAGCATAGGGAACTCAGGCAGCATAAAAGGGTCATGAATTCACAGGCAAAATGATCTGTAGTGTTTTATCTTCATGTGTAGCTTAAAAAAGATTTAGAATTCACTTTCAAATATGAAATAAATATGTAACTTACTAAGACCACATTGTTGAAACAAAATGAAAAATTATCCATTAGATCTTTGACTTTCTTTGCTTTTTATCCATCTCACCTCTTTCCTGAAATCTCATTCCATAAGCATGTTTTATTAATGGTCTATTAATAAGCATTCACTTAAAACATGACTGATTAAAAAGTAGGCCTGATTTTAAGTAAGCGTTCTGAAAATGTTTCATTTATTGAATTCATCTAGGTTTAAGTTCTCATTTGTATAGCTAGAGGCTAAATTACAGATCCTCATGCTTGTTTTATCATGATAATGAAAGCAGTACTCTTATTTGCAACACTAATTAAAATTCTACTCTGACCCATATAAATTCAACCTTTCCCCCAAATAGATTATTTTCAAATCTTTATATAAAATTTACTATATATGTGTGTGATAATGAGAGTATCTATCTTTAGTGTAACATAATCAAAGTTAAGAGAAAGTAAAAATTAGGTTCAGACTTTTTAATACTGCAGGGTACATTTTTAGTACCCTACAGAGAGAATTAGTCACACGACTCCCATTAACTTTAATGGAACCTGTATGGGCAACTCATATGCTGAAGTTCTCAGGGAAGCTAAACGTCAGTAGAGTTTACTGGTTTCATTTTTCCTCTTTGGAGCTTTAGTTTTGACCACCTTTACTTTCTAATGGTCTAGAGGGAAGACATGTCAATAAAAATGATTAATATAAATGTTTTCCAAGTTTTATAAGCCCGCATTTTCTATACATACATTTACCCAGAAGTTAGAAATCTGCAAACAATGCTTAGTAGCATTTGAGATTTAATTAGCAAGTCAATTCAACTAAATAAAGGACATAGTTTTAAAATACAAATACAATAATATTCTTTAAATATGAGTGTTGTAGCATTCTTTACCCCCTAGTGCTTATTCATTTTTCACTTTTCTATTTATAATTACAACAGCGAAATCTTTGAAAATATTTCATTATGATAAATCTTAAAATTAAATATATTTGTAATCATATTTCAGTGTTTATATTTGAAGCGAAATGTATTTGGAATTCTATGTATTGACCTTATTAAGAGAAATAGATGGACAATTAAAAATTAAAACATACTCAAAAGGGGCAAAAGGTACTGCTATCAGCAATACCTTCTCACAATTGGGAACTCAGTCACCTGACTACTTGGTGAAGTTATAATCAGTTGACCAATCCATTCAAAACGTGTTTAGTATAATAATGAATTTGCATTCTCTACACAGAATACATAAAAAAGATAAATGAAGATTCCTTTAGAGTCAACTCTTCCAGGCGTTCAGGGCACTCCTAAATTTGGAAGCAACTCAATTCTCTTTTCTCTATCAAATAGATCTATTCATATTTAGAATTTCCTAGAAATTTACCTAGAAATTTACTAGAAATTTACCATTTAAAAAGTTTACCTAGAAATTTACCATTTAAAAAGTTAACATAAAAATATTTTAAAAGAATCCTGACTGACAAATGTCAAAGGGATGGAGGAGGGCAGGTTGGGTGGAGGGGGAGAGAGTAACCAAAGAATTTATATGCATATATGCACAGCCCAAGGACATGGACAATGATGGGGAGAGGGACTGGGGAGGGGACTGGGATAGGTGGAACAGGTTATTGGGGAGAAAAAGGGACATCTGTAATATTTTAAACAAAAATAAAATTTAAAAATTAAAAAAAGAAAAAAAATCCCCAGTGTAAACTTAGGAGAATCTTTTATTTCACCTTATTTGGGAATCTAAATAACCAAAAAATAGACTTCAGACACAACACACACACACACACACACACACACAGAGTTTAATCAGGAATAAAAAGCAGACCTAATGAGAGCACTGATAATTAACATCATAAATAATTTCATCTTGGAGAAATGTTTCTGAAATAAAAACTTTGGTCAAATACAGTCTATTACATAAGTGAAGTTTCCTGTAAAAATTTAGTATTAGTTGGTTATCCTAATTCACTACGGGTGGTAATGCAAACTGGTACAGCCATTCTGGAAAACACTATGGAGGTGCCTCAAAAAACTAAGAATAGAGCTACCATATGACCCAGCAACCCCTCTCCTGGTATCTACTCAAAAAATTTGAAAACATTTATTCTCAAAGATATATGCACCCCTGTGTTCACTGCAGCTTTATTCACAGTGGCCAAGACATGGAGACAACCAACGTGTCCTTCAATAGAGGGCTGGATAAAGAAGGTGTGGGACATGTACACCATGGACTACTACTCAGCCATAAGAAAAGATGAAATACTGCCATTTGTAACAACATGGATGGATCTTGAGAATATCATGCTAAGCAATATTAGTCAGAGAAAGTCAAGACCCATATGATCTCACTTATATGTGGGATATAAAACTGAAAGCAACAAATGAACAAACAAGAAAAACTCATAGACACAGAGAACATTATGATGGTTACCAGAGGGAAGGGGCATGGAGAGATGGTAATGGTCAAAGGGGTCAAATAAATGGTGATGGAAGATTTGACTTTGGGTGGTGGGCACACAATGCAATATGTAAATCGTGTATCATAGACTTGTACACTTGAAACCTATATAATCTTACCAGTGTCACCCCAAGAAATTTAATAAAAAGAAAGAAGAAAAACATTAGTTGGTTACTATAGGAACCCTAGAAACTTGCATGTCATCAGTGACTATTAATGCTAAAAGAAACATTAGCCATTTAGTCTACTCCATCATTTTAAGAGTCAAGAAATTGAGCCTCCAAGAAGTTAAGTGATTATCATAAGGTTTCCCAGCTATTTATTTGCAAGGAAAACTAGAATCGAAACCTCTTGACTCCTCATTCATTCACTGCGCTAGATTTTATTGAGCACCTACAATGGCCTTGCACAATTATAGGAAATTAGTTAAAATGAAAAACAAAACATACAAAATCCTTGCCATCTTGGATCCAACATTCTAAATGGGGAGATGCAATAGAGATGGAAATAAGTAAAGAAAAAGTACTGTTTCAGAGTGTGGTGCATCCTCAAAAGTATTTGGTGTGGTTTTCACCAACTAAGAATGCACTATTGGATAGTGTTTCTCATCTCCTTTTCTCTCCTTGAAGTTAAAAGTAAAGAGAGATTCATCAGCATATGTACTTTCATCCATCTCGTCGGTCAAGTTCCCTCCGAAGGCATCCACATATTCATGAGACACATCAACATTTGCCAGGCTTTGTTATGTTCGTGTTATGTGTCGTCAGGTGCCCATTTTCATTGGAGTTTTTCAGTATCTGACTTTTGCAGCTTTTGGTCTTCTGAATTTCCCCCCATGTCATAGGAGAAGTTCAAAGACAGAAAACCTAAGACCGTGTTGTAAATACAGCTTCAGAAAAAGGTGTATGGGCAAAGATTATCCTCCAGAGCAAAATGGTTGTCCCTCCATGGTTATTTCTCATTCCGTGTGATTTTCCTGTGTAGAGAACAAAAGAGAATTTGAAAGATAAGGTGGGGTGTGAGTCTGGCTGCTTGTCACTCTATGAAATTATACTGACTGTATTGTCTTCAATATCAGACAGTGAAACTGTTTCCTCTAACCAACAAAAAGAACGCTTACTACTTTTGTCTTTCATTATTTCTTAATGCATAATTTATGTTTGACCCATTTATTAATAACCATGAAGAGTTGTACCTGGAAATCTGCTCACAAAAGAACAGAATATAAAAAATCAAAATGAACATTTCATTAAGCAGATATTATTTTTACATTTAAAACAACTTGCCCTACTTTGTTCTTTCTGGGAATGTTGGATAAGATCCAACAGAAATTATTCAATTATTAATATAACCATATTTATCAAGTTCAGCAGGAACTTCAACTATATCCTGGTTACCGATAAATCTCAAGGGAAATAAAACATTTTTTTAATGACATATTCTACCTACAAGAGAAATATTTCAGTAAAGTACCATTTGTGTGAGTTTTTCGAAGGCAGTGTTCCTTGTATGTCTTTTCCTTGCATAACATAATGACACATTATATAGTTATAATAAAATCTATAATAGCTAATATTTATGAAATAATTTACATTTGTGAGGCAACAATGTTATAAGTTGGGTATTATTACCATTTCATGTTCCCAATGAAGAGATATTAAATATTTTGCCCAGTGTCACTCAGTTGATGAGAGGAAGAACTGGAACTTGACCTCAATTATCTTACTATACAACCCACCTTAACTCTTCTACTTTCAGCAACAGGTTTAGAGTAGACATTCAAACAAAAATGCATTTAAATTAAACTGAAATCCCAATAAATTTAGCCTCTGTCATATAAGTCATTAAGAAGACTTAAACTTCAGGAAAAAATGTCGGGGGTAACAAGTAAAGCATTTCGTTCATTGAACAATTCTATATATTTCAAGTATTCTAGGCCTCATAGAAGTCTGGAGCTGGAAAGTTTATCGATCAATCTAGTCCAATCCCCTCCATTTGGAGATGTGGACCCAATCACTTCTGGGTCCAGAGAGGTGACTCAGGTTACTGAGTGCCATACAACCTGCTAATAGCAGATTTCCTAATTTCCAAGCAATAATATTTGAATTATGCCCTACTGTTTTTTATTTTTGTTTATCTATTAATTTGAAAATTAATTGCCAATACCTAGATTGCTAGGTTTATGTAGATAGGCTCTTAACGTGTCCCCTATCTTCCCTACCTCCTGATATCCATGACCTTGTGTGACCCCCTTTCCTTGAGTGTGGATGAGACCTGTGACTTGCTTTGAACTAATAGAATATGGCAAAGGAAGGGATGTTACCTACTAATTACATGTATGTGATGACATGATTGCATCACATACAACCATAACTTCCATTTGGCAGGAGTCTCTTGTTCTTGCTGACTTTGAGGAAGCAAGCAGTCATGATGGAAGGCCCGCATGGTAAAAAACCGAGGGCAGCCTCTATGAACTGAGGGGAGCATCCAATCTGTGATAGTCTGCAACTGCAAGGACCTCCAGTTGATCTCCAGCAAGAAAATGAGGCCCTCAGTCCTACAACTGCAAGGAAATGAACGATTTCAGGAACCCCAGGGAATTTGTGAATGGTTCCTTCCCCAGCTGAGTATTCAGATAGGAACTGGACCTTGACCAATGCCTTGACCACAGCCTTTCAGAAGACACAGCTAATCTGTGCTGAGATTCCTGATCCACAAAAATTGTTAAATAGCAAACATCTGTTGTTTTAAGCTACTGCTTTTAGAGTAATTTCTTACACAATGATAGAAAACTAATACATGTAGTTACCCATATTGTGGATGAAAAATAATAAAATTTGACAAAAGAAATTAAAAAATTAAATATTAATCGTGGGTTATTGGTAACTCATGAAAGTCCAAAATTTATTTCTAGAAGTTGTCAAATATGTATAAATTTAGAAATTTACAATCTTTCTAAAAGTTATGTGTGTTGTATAAGAAAAGGCAGGAAAACTATGATAACGTTACATAACCTCAGAAAGTCCAAAATAACAAAATATTGTTAAGCTTCACTATTTACTCCCACTTAAAATTGAAAATCTGTATTTTTAGGTTTTTTTATCCATTCTGGAATGCAGTATTGTATTTTTCTTCATCTATTGAGAAGCAAAAGAGTGAAAGTGAACAGAAAAAGACATAGGCTTTTTTTCTTACTTGAACTTTGGAACACAAAGGCATTTGAGAAAGCTGAAAATCTTATTTTATTCTTATAAACACTAGCGTAAAAGAAGACCTCCTGAAACAGCCTGTTTCAGAGGTAACACCAGGGCATCAGTTAAAACAGGAAAGTTTTTTTAATTGGCCGACTTCCTGGCTTTTGCCAACTTGTGTTGGTTGGAGTGTGTGAACCTTGGAACTCTCCTTAGAACAGCATGGTTCAGGATGCCTGCTTGCATATATGCGTATAGATAATTGCTACGCCTGGTTCCCAGGATATGAGCTGTGTAAAATTACTGTAGGAAGTTGTAAATGATGTATGAAATGAGAAATCTTTGCCCACTGGCAGTACATAGATAGAACAGAGATAGTGACGTGCAATCTCTCCTCTGTCATTTGTCATATAGTATTCATAAAGCAGAACATATCAATAAACCTGAGTGTCAAACATGCATACTAAACAATGTATTTTATTTCTCCTTTTTACGGTCCCAACTCTTTCTTAAAAATCAGTTTACAAAACCTTTGTGCCGAAGGTAGATGTAAAGAACTTTATGTTAACGATTTCAGTTACCCAACCCAAAACATGAAATGCAGAAATTCTAAGCAGCACTGTGTGGATGCGCCTTTAGACTCACAGTCCTCAGCAAGGCTCAGTTTCTAGACTTGCCATCCAAAGTAAACTTTTTTTTTTTTTTTTATGAGGATGTATATAAAGGCTTTATCTCCAATGTCTAACATACAGCCATTTGGAAACATCTGAGGGTAGAACTGACATTTTTATTTTGTGTCCCAGTGTCTGAAAGGCTTTAAATTTCCCCTGCCATTGACTGGCAGAAGCAAATAGGAGCAGCATTTTGTCTGAAATTTGTTTTAATAGAAAACTCCTGTGGCTGACTTCTCAATCCCCCTGACATCAAATATTTAATCAAACAATTGTAGTAATTAAATGAATGCATATTTATGGTCATCTTGTCACAAAAGACCCCAGTCCCATCAAAGCAAATCTAAAAACAGGAACCAAAAAAAACCTTCACAAGTCGCCGTATGCTTTTTAGATTACAGAATTTAAGTTTAGAAATTAAAATGAACAGAACAAATGAACTAAGGTTGCATCTATCTATGACCTTGTTAGGGGGGTGGAGGGATTGAGCCAAAAAGAAAAAAAAAAAGAGGGAGAACCCACGGACATGGACAGAAGTGTGGTGATTGTGAGGGGGAGAGGAGGGTGGGTGGAGGTAGAAGAGGGCATAGAGGGGATAAATAGTGATGGGGAAAATAAAATAAAATATAAAGTAAAGTAAAATAAAATAAAATAATAGAATAAAAAATGGTTTTTAAAAAAACAAGATCAAGTAAGTTTTTTAAAAAAGCACAGGAAAGACCAAGTATCTTTTTGGTCATCAAGAAGTTGACAGCTTAACAATGTAGGGCTCAAATTACAAGAGATAATGTTTTTCAATGACACCTGAACTTATTTTTTATGTACACAGAAGGAAATTTAAATATTCATATAATTGCATATTTCTCAAATATGAATATGTCCCTTTATGTGCCAGTTTTGATTTTGCTAAAAACAAAGCAAAACAAATAAAGAATATGCTTCGGCACTGGATATTTTTTACGGCATGCATTGATAATTCTTTCTGAAAATTGTAAAACAAATATTTCCTTACCGAGTTCATTTCTTCTTGGAATCACAACTGATTTTTCTTTTGCTTAATGAAGTTAGAAGTGAAATATCTGATTTTATTTCCCATCAGTAGACCACAGAGATAAATATATTCCATTTTGCATGTGAGTCACATAGAAATGCTGGTATGGTCTCTTTGAATACAATCAAAAGAGCATAAATATCTACATTTGGTTTCTTTTCTAAGTATAATGTAAATATTGTCTCATGACAACAAGCATATAAACAGCAGAAATTAATTAAAAATCTTCAATCGCAAAAAAAAAAAAGCTTTCCAATGTTGACCCAATGTTTAGATTATAGGGTCTATACATTTTGACCACCACCTTGAAGGTAAATATACAGACACTACTGTTTGCTTCGCCCTCTTTCCCTTCCTACTATTGCACTTGTCCCATTTTCGTGGTGAGCTTTTGACACTAACGTGCTACTATCCAACAGCTCCTTGTCCCTTGACCCCGTTCTTGTTTCCCTCATTAGCTTATAGAAAACTTCTCAGTTGCTCTTTTCTGCTCCTTTTTAAGTACGTGTACATATTGAAACTGGGCCTAGCGTATTAGCAACTGACTGCTCTGTAATTCCTCTCTCATGGTACTTTCATTTTTCACTTGTGATCAAACGCACAAAAGCTGGGAAAATTCCGAGAGGACCAGCTGGGTGGACAATTAAGGAGCCACTTGCTCATGTCCATGCGTCAGATCATTAGCCCCGCCGTCCGCACCGAGAGGCTGTCAGACGGTCCGCAAGCACATATTTTGTTTCCCACGACAAATGAAACATCCACCCTTGGCCCACCCCCAATGGCCTTCACAACACTGGGAGTGATTTACATCAGGACAAAAGGGGGAAGCCTATGAGCAAGGAAAACAGGGTTCTCTCCCGGTATTGATTAGATCCTCTGGGCTGAGCCAATCAGTAAAACCGCTCTAGTAGGATCTTATTTGCTCTTAGGTAGGGGTAATTATTCAAAAATTATTATAGGAGTCTTATCATCAGATTATGAATTTTTTATTCCTTTTCATGGATATAAAAGCCTGTCAAAATCCACCCAGGACTTTAGGGCATTCATAACACATCCACATAGATCTCTAGATCAGAGATCTCCCCCATTAGAACATTCTCGCATGGGCTTCAGTTGACTCAACCCAGTTGAAATATTTAAACCCACACAGTGAGGATGAGATTTCAGTATAAGTCAAGATGCACCATAATTTTCCTTTAACCAAAAATTCCATCAACAATAATTGTCTCTTAGTGAAAATGTTGCAGGTTACCTTTGGGTAATCAGAGGGACAGAAAACATCTGCCAGCCCTTTTGCTGGTTCACAGAATATGTCTGTCCTTCCCCAGCCGGACACCTCCAGTTTTCCTCCCATAGCTGTACTTTTTGCTAATCATTTCCCCCGAGGCCTCTCTGGAAATATTTATTCAGTTGATATCTAAACTCGACACCAGAGTTAGTTTGCATCAAAAGAGCTACATTTGATACAGGTAAAAATTTTAACATGTAGTAGATCACATGTTACTATCAATACAGTTTACCCCACACTTCCTTTTAAACAACATACTTTCATGCTGAGGAATTATACTTTTGTTAAATTTAGTTAGATGTGGTTTTTAAAATTGGGAAAGCAGAATCTTTACTTTTATTTTCCAGATGCATTGATTCATGAAAATTCCCCCCTTTTTTAAAATAAATACTATCCCTTTTAGCAGAATATAATCAGAAATTTCCATGACAGTTTATCTTGTGATTCATGTTTTTGCTTAATCTTCATACTTAAAGATAATTTAGCTGTGCTCATGGACCACTTCACTTAACTAATTTTATTATAAGCATAAAGTCTGTCATTTCTATCTATTGAGAATGTTGTTAACTTGGTTTTTTTAAAAAACGTCACATCTGCCTGAACACATTGTAAACATTTTTCCATGCTTGATAAATACTTATCACATGAAACTAAATACAATGAATTATGAAATAATGAAATATGAAATAGGTATTTTGGCTATTGGGGGGAAAAGATTTAAAAAAAAAAAGATCTGCCCACCAAATGGCAGGTAACCTAAGTCTTTTGAAATAAGGGTATCCAGCCCTCCTCCTTCATGGCAGCTAACTTCTTTGTCTCCTTAGGTAAATTTCTCTGAAAAGTTTCCAACATTTTTATAATGTTTTTGCCTTTTGTTTTTTAACAGTGTTCAAGAAAAAATGTCTTGATGCCTATTAGCAATTAGTTGCATGAATTCTTGTGAAATATAAGCTGCCTCCTCCAGCAAGCTCAGCTAGTCAACTTATATTTTACAACATAGATATTTATCTTATTTGAATACTGAACCAAGACCATGCAAAACTAAATTTACCTTTATAGATAAGTTATCATTTTGGAATCTGTATTAAAACTATTTTTTGCCTTATATGCTAAGTTCTGCTAGTCTTTTGATAACACTAGGAAAAATAAACTTACCACAAAAGGAAAGAAATTAAATGAGCAACTTTAAAAAATCACCAGTGAAGCATAATTCTCACTTAAATGTGAAATAAAATGAAATTTCATTATAATTAGAATAAAAACTCTATCACCTGCCTAAAATATGTTTGCTATTTTGGAAAATATGTTGTTAAATGCAGATCTGAAGTATCCATGAAGCTGTATGTAGTCAATGATTCATTTCAATGTAAAACTGAGTAATATTTAACTAGTGAATTGCATAGATAGGATTTAGGTATTTAATATCCTATGTACAGTAAGCACTCAGTAAATTCTCAGTAAATATTATTGTTATTCTCAGTTATATAAGAAGGCTTTCTGTTCTCCCTTTTCTAACTATCAAAGTCTTGTCCTTTCTCATAAGTCAGCTCAAATGCCACAACCTTCAGGAAAACTCCCCCTCAGATCAAAGTGATAAAACTTTTCTCAAAATACCTCATTGGCTTATTCCCAGTTCTGCCCCTGCATTTGCATAATATATAAAATGCATTTTCTCCCTTCTCCATTTTCTGCTGGATTTGAAGTGACGTGAGGTCAGGGTCTTCTACATCTTTACTTTCGTGCAGCCCACAGCAAGGAGGAGAAGGCCTGGATTTTATATCGACTTGTGAAATTGGCCAGTTAGACTAACATTTATGTGATCAAATATACAGGCAGAAATAAATGGACTTTAATTTCCCTTTTATAAATACTGTAGATACAAAACAATTTAATTAGTAAAACCTTTACTTCACCGATTAAGAAAACTCTTCATGTTGGAACCACTTCGAAAGCTGAGCTTTCTCAACTTGTATTGTTCAGTGTCGTGGGTACCTACCTATCTCACGTGAGTGCTGCAACAAGTGCATTCGCACGAAACGCAAAACGGAATTCAGGTTCCAAATTCTCATTCAAAATTTTTCTCTACTTTTGAAGACTCTATTGATATGGAACATAAACTATGCTTTCAGCCAAGGACACAAAAAACAACATTCTGATTGGAATTATGTTAAGCTTCAAAGATGAATCATCCTTCAGCAGTCACAATAATAGGGTTACTAGTATAATATAATGTATAGCATAGCATAGCATAGCATAGCATGATATATTCATTTTAAGGTCCACACTTAATTTATGTTTATTATTATTAAAGTATACACTTGCTTTTATTCAAAGGTTTCCTTTTTGCTTTTTCTCTTTTCAAGTTTCCTCCTCGGTGCCTTTTAATTTATACATTCTTTCCTATCTTTAACAGATAAGTCTTTCCCTAATTACCTTCTCCTATCCTACTGATCTTCATTTTTCCATCACACTCCGAGTCTGTGATGTGCCCTTTTGTCTTTGAAATGATTTAGGGTTTCAGACTCAACCATTGTTTTATTTAACAAATATTTTTTGAGAATTCTGTTCGTCTTTTTGCCCCTTGAGATCCAATTTCCATCTTCCTCTTCGCTCCCATTGACTTAGGAGGTGGGCCTTATGGTCTGGATCAACTGGGCTCCATCCCTCTGTCTCATGATTAGGTTTATATAGTGGTGCTCACACGAACGTAGAGTTGCAGCTGCTGCTTGCCCTGCCTAAGCCAGGTATCCCGTAAGCAGGGGTGGGGAACCTTTTTCTGTCAAGGGCCATTTGGAGATTTTATATATATATATTTTATATATATATTTGGAGATTTTATATATATATATATAAATGTTCACTTTAAATGTTCAATTAAAACTATAGTAAACTAGCCCAACAATTGCAAAACTACTATATAATTTAATATTTATAGAACTCTGGAAGGCTAAAAACTTTTTTATAATTTAAAATTATAAAGTCACAAAAGAAAATATTTATAAATTTGGCCATTTATAACTGCTGAAGAGTAAACAACAAAATAAAAAGAAAGCAGCCAAAGAGAATGTCTGCCACAAATGTTAATGTTATATAAAGAATTCTTACGGCCCTGGCTTGTGGCTCAGTTGATTAGAGTATCATCTGATACACCAAGGTTTTGGGTTGGATCCCCAGTCAGGGCACATACAAGAATCAACCAATGAATGCATGAGTAAGTGGAACAACAAACCCAGCCCCCAGGCTCTCTTCCTCTCTCTCTAAAAATTAATAAATTAATAAAATATATAAAAGGAAAGTACTTCCCAAAAAAGAATTTTTATAAAGGGAACAAAATAACTGAGAAATTTTCAAAGGACATTATATGTAATCTAGACAAAAGGAAATACCTTTAGAAACTAGAAATCAAATGGGGAAAAATAATCATGGTATCCTCTTGTCAAAGAAGTGTAAATTAAAAGAGCAACGAGGTATTTTTTTACTTATTAAATCAGGTAATATTTTTTCTTTCATTTTGACGCAATGCTAGTATTGTTGATAATCTTGGTGCCTGTTTAAATTAATAAAAATCATCAAGAGGGTAAAGAAACTAGAACTATCTTTTCTAGCTATAAAAAAGTGTTTATTTTTTATCTAAAGTTCAATTTTTTTGAAACTTTAAGCATATAGATATTCTCTGATTCTAAAATAAAACGTGATCTTTAGGGGAAAACTTTAAAAAGCAAAGAATAGGAAGAAAAATCCTTCGTAATCACCTGTAACCCCACATACAGAATTAACCAGCGATGAAATTTTGGTAAAGTTGCCTTGATGTTTTCAAATGCATACAAAATTTTATGTTGTTGAGCTCCTAATATATAGATACGAGTGTATAATACAGTTTTTGCTTTCCTTTTCACAAGAATCATTTTAATATTAGGTAATCCCCTATGTTACATCCGGGCCATGATTTATTTCACCTTTTTTTATTATTATTATTGGACTTTGAGACAATCTTTTGATTTCTACCGTTTAAATGACAATGTTCTCTATAATAGCAAAAGTTCAAAAACAATCTAAAAGTTTGATAGTATGAATGGTTTAAATAGGATACATCTTGCTAAAAAACCTAGCAACAACTCTTCTGTGCAGTGGAAATAGGCTTATGATATAACGTCTCCCCATCAAATTGCAATTCAGAGCTCAGCTCTCCGGAGACTCGGCCCAGCGCGTTACACTGGGCAGCGCTGAATCCCCACCGCACCCCACGTCGTGGGTGGGAGTCCAGGCTTGCTCCTGCTCTGTTCCTACACTGAGACATGCCTCTTTTGCAGGCACCCTGCGGGCACCCAGGAAATGTTAGTTATACACTCAACCAAGGAAATTTGCTGATGAAAAGACTAGATAAGATGAACAAAGCTTAGCGCAGGATCTTCAGCCCCTTTTCTTGCAGGTGGTGGTTTCCCTTCTGCAGACATCCTTTAACCTTGGGCATTCGGGGTCTAAGGATCTGGAAAGTGTAGCACCTCACTTCTCTCCTGAGGTTCTCTGTGAGGAAGCCAGCGCTGTGGATTCACTCCGTTCCTGCTCCCCTTGGCCCACAGACCATCAGAGACCAGCGTCAGGGCCAGACTGCATCCCACAGCACCTGTGCCAGCACACGGATGGCAGTCAGACGTGCTTTTAACATTAACACCAGATTCGAATAGAAAATAGTGCATAATTCTCTGGAAAACAAAGAGAGTTTACTAAATACAGCTATAGAGTGTGAAAATCGGGTTTAATTTCAACAATAGGAATCCAATATGAAAATTTTTTTTTTGTCTGTCCCAGTTAGAAAGTCCCAAGTAATGAAATGTCAGGTGAAGTTAGATGGGAGGTCTAAATTCATTTCTCATATAATTCATTTCACTCGCGAGTGAACTGTGGCAGAAGACAGGATGCTCCTTCTCTCTCCTTCAGTCTGTTTGGCCCAAGTGTCCAGCCAGCGGCCCTGCGGCCGCCCACCTCGTCCTGACACCCCGGCTCCTCTGCGCATCCAGCCCATCCAAGCATCTATGTTTTGCTTGTAACTGTCAACAGGACGGGCGCCTGCGGTCACACGCCAGGGCACAAGTCACCCAAGTCAAAGGACAAGGAAGGGATGGAATACCTGTGATTCCTGTGGGTATTGAAAGAAAAGATTTTCACCTTCCCTTTTTTAAAATAGTGAATGGCCCTGCCCAGCTGACTTTGAAGGGAAGCAGAAGGCTTAAAAATGAAAGAATGCAAAAAACTTATAATTCTTCCTTCTGTGGAAGAGATTTTGCTATTTATAACCGATGGGCTGTTTACCTGACTGTGTTATATAACCCAGGAGCATCAGCTTGTGCATGCATAATTGCTCCTGCAGGGGAACAGCAGCCTTACTTCACAGGGTGAGAGAGGAGAGCACCATTTCTCTTCCTACAAACAAGGCAGTGAGAGTGGGGAAAAAAGAGGACTTTTTGGTTATGTTTCTCAATTGGTGATCTCACGCACACACATGCACACATACACAGTAGTGAGATGCAGAGCTTTTAGAGGTTTGAAATAAGCATGGCACTCTTAATAGTCCACAATACAAATTAAATTCCTGGCTTTAGACACTCAAATTAGTTTCATGGAATTAATTTTCCCCCATGCTCTTACATCATAATTTTGGTCACTAAATAGCCATTGGGCTGTAAGTTGCTTAACTCTCTCTTTCACCATTGTAGCCACAGAACTTTTCAAAAATGTGAACCCCATGCCAGCTCTGAAAAGAAAACCCTCCTTAATTTTAAGCTTTGTTTATAGATTATTTCTACCACATAAAAAACAGATTATTCAAGTTGAATGTTTATGTACTTAACAAGTTTATTAACCATAATATTCTGAATTACATCTCTGTTTTCAAAGATATTCCTCTCAGATTTGAATCTATTTTGACTCTTAAGAGAATCCTCAAAATCAAATAGTGTTGTTTTTTTTTTATTTATTTTAAATATCATGCATTAGTGTAAAGGCCAAAACGAGAATTTTTCAAATAGCAAATCAATACTTAGAGCCACCAAAATGTCCTATAAATTAATAATAATAGCAGGTAGTGTTTGCTGAGTACTTCCACAGTGCCAGGCCCTGTGCCATTTCACAGAATGTTTAAAAACCATTCTTAAGGCATCTCCCCTGTTATTATAATGCCCACTTTATAGGAGAGGAAAGTAGATCTGGAGAGGTTAATCATCAGTCTAGTGTCACATCACCGTATTAACTGGGCCTGAATTTCTAACCCTCTTTCCCTGATTCCACTCTTATGTACCCAGCTCTCTTGTTTGCTTGATAATAACTGTGTATCTTTCTGACATTCTCCGTTACAGGTGCCAGCAAACTGCATTTGCCTATACCCTTGTCTTCATGGCAGCCTCGGGGAACAATAACAAAGTTATTTTCAACTTAACAAATCTGAATGACCAATGTTGGGCTCAAAGACCTATGACCCCTTGATATCAGATTTCAAGCAAAACAAATATTTATTTATTTGGTTAACACTCACTGGTACATACTATATGTAAAGCGTTCTCTACACAAAAGTGAGTTCCATACCTGCTGCTAATGAAGCAAGATATTTACATTATTTCAGCAGCGTATGCACCTGTAATAGGATTTATTCATGGATGTAGCAAGTTTTCACATAATCTGCAATACTTATGAGTAAATTAAACACGAAATTTTTAGTGACTGTTGTTGCGAATAAAAGAGAATGCAACAGAAATAATAACATCAATCATTGATGAGAATATAGAAAGTTAGGCACTAAATCCTACCTTGGGATAACAATCCATAAACTCTCCCGGAGTACCATAGTTCATACGACCATAGTTCATACGACGCACCTGATCTCTACAGTGGTATATAAATGCAACAGCCACCACTAAAGAGTGCGGTCTCAGAAAGGAGCGCACCTCTAATAACGCCTATTAATGTTACAGAAACATGTAATTCAAAACAGACGCTTTCACATGGAATACTTGCATCTCACGAAATGTGTGCACCTTTTACAAAGCTCTCAGTAAGTTCATGTCCCTGAGAGGGGTGGGGTTTCCACACCATAGCTCTAAAAATCTCCGATACACTTACTCATCTTCATAGCAAATAGCCAGGCAAAGTCAATGGACTTTGGCCAAAGGCACTGCCCCCTTCTCTTTTTTTTTTTGAATTTTTATTTTATTATTTTTAAAATGTGTTATTGATTTTTTATTGTTTTAAAAATTCATCTTTATTGTTGAAAGTATTACAGATGTCCCCTTTCCCCCCCATTGACTCCCTCCACCTCGCACCTGCCCCCGCCCCAGGCCTTCACTGCACTTTTGTCTGTGTCCATGGATTACGCGTATCTGTATATAAGTTCTTCGGTTAATCAGGAGGTGGTTGAAGGACGGTTTCTCCTCCACTGATACAGAGTATATTTTTACTCTCTTGGATTCAAAGAAAAAATAATTTTTGACTGTGTGACTATTAGGGAAGCTCAAAGAGTAGGCTGAATGCCATCTCTGGTGAACCCGTGGGCAAGCCACTTAGCCTCTCTGTGCTTCATCATAAAGTGGGGATCATGACAGGTCCGGCCTCAGTGGGGAGCTGGGTGGGCGAATGTGACAATGTACCTGAAGCCCTGACCACACGCCTGGCCAGGGGGAGCACCCAGGCCACATGAACTCTGCTTCCAGCAGTCGGCGATGACTAGAATGACAGCTAAACGCGGTACCTGTTTCCTGTAAGAATTAACCGGTCTTTGTGCTCTGACCCCTCCCACCCCTACATGACCTCTTAGTAAAGGAACCATTTTATTTCATAGCAGACAACCTCTTCTGTGACCTTCCAAGGACAGGAGGATAATTCCTAGACTCACAGGGGTATCCATGCACCTTGAGGACATGGCGCTAAGCGAAATAAGTCAGCCCCAGAAGGACAAATCCCGCCTGATTCCACTTATATCAGATGCCTAAGTGGTCAAACTCATAGACACAGAGAGTAAAGTGGTTCCAGGGGCCGCTGGGGGGGACCTGGGGGTCTGCTGTTCATGGGTAGAAGGTTTGTTATGTAAGATAGAAAGTTTCTAGATCGCTGTCCAGCACAGTGCTCTTAGAATCTGTTAAGAAGGTAGAACTCGCCCTGGCTGGTGGCTTGGTGGGCTGCTTCTCTCTCACGTGGATGTTTCTCTCGAAAAAAAAAAAAAATCAATAAGAACATATCCTTAGGTGATTTTTAATTAAAAAAATAAAAAAGGAGGTAGATCTCATGTTATGTGCTTTTACTACAACTAAACAAAAAAGCATCTTGCTCAGTGATGAAGGTGTTAGGCCAATAGTGGGAAAATGTGCTTCCTGTACATTCTGGTTGCTTTACCAAATCCTAGGAAGAGAAACCTAGAAGATGGGTACTTACATTAGACATAAAAGTTATGTGACACTTCGAGCCAGACTCTCCCAACTTGTCAGCTGTTGTCTGTGGGAGAAATTTCAGGCCCGGGAGCAGCTGGGGCACATGGTGATTCAGAAGCAGGACTTCCAGGAACACCCACTTTAGAGGCCAGCACGAAGCACCCAAGCTCCTGAGCTGGACACGCAGGGACAATGAAGCCAACACGCTGAGGACTGCAAGGGGGCTGTGATTCTAGCCATTGCAAAGCTATGTCATTTTTTAAATATGTTATTTTTATTGATTTCAGAGAGAGAAAAAGAGAGAGGGGGGGAAACATCAATGATGAGAGAGAATCATCGATCAGCTGCCTCCCGCACGCCCACTGCTGGGATTAAGCCAGCAACCTGGGCATGTGCCCTGACCAGGAATAGAACTATGACCTCCTGGTTCATAGGTCATAGGTCGCAGCTCAACACTGAGCCACACCAGCTTGGCCAAAGCTATGTCATTTAATTGTATAACACTCTTGTCTTCTCCCAAAACTTTTATTTCTCAGATTTAGGAGGAGCGTATAAATTGGTATTGTGGAGTTTGGAAAGACAACGTGTGGGTCTCTTAAATACACATGGTGACATGACTGGCTCTTCTAAAAATTAAATGGGGGCAGCAAGGAATGACGGTGGCAGAAATTGGAAATGCGTAGCAGGCGATCCCAAGTTTGTGTCAGTCATTCTGTCGTTTCTGATCATGCAGACGCAGATAAGGCTTCCCAGAGGAAACGGTCTCTCAGCGTATTTTCTCACAGTCCCAGTCCTGAATTTAGTCAGAGGGTATTTCACTGGCCTTATAAAATCACGAAGAGACAGCTGCATCCTTCACACGAAGACCACGGCGATCAAACACCTCAAACCGGAGGGAGTCAGGGAGTCACACGTCTGAGTTGACCAATTTAGGCACAGCCTTCTAAGGTTATTTCTTTATTCGCAAATAAAAACATAAATGTCAGAGACAAAAACCTTAAAGACGCTGAACTTCTTAAGATGCAGATTTACTGTAAAATTTATCAAAATTCTTCGTGTGAACGGACCTTTTAGTTTTAAAAAATATTACAAAGTGTATTTTTTAACATGACATGATTTTTGCTAGACATTAATTTTTAAGGCATTTAAAAAACAGAAATCTATAAATAAAAATGTTTTTGACCTAAAGATGTGAAAGAAAATCCTCCCAAAGATAGCATCAGCATTCTGATCTGTTTTTAAATAGAAATGTACATTTGGGTACCTATCAAATGCTTAATAAAAGATGACCCCTCAAGGCAATTTGCAAACTATGGTTTCATCTAGATGCATGTCAGTGTAAATCAGGAAGCTTGGGTCCCCGTTTTTCTAAACAAGCACGCCAGCTCGGTTCCCAGGAAGCCTTCATAAATCTCTGTACAGCCCTGTGTCCTCAGAACACACTCCCGGATCCAAAGCCGCCCAGTCCAGTGAACTCCAGTGACAGCAGGGCTACGGCGGAGCTAGTGGTTTCGTTCACGTGGGGCACGGATTGCATTCGAGCAAAATCTCAATAGAAATGCGCCCTTGGTGCTTATAACCTACCCGGGGATTATCACACTTTACTGAAAGACACCTCTTCTGTTAGCCTAAAACATGAACAGGAGGGGACACTTCTTTTAATGTACCTGTGTATGTGCCTTGCATACAATGGTTACTGAATTAGCCAAGGTAGACTTTGGTGAACTGAAAGCAAACGCAGATTCAAATGGCATAAAGCATTTTTCTCAATTTGCCACTGCTGATATTTAATTTGCTTTGATCTAAGTCTCCTAACATTATCCAAGGGGAAGAAGAACAACTAAGATTCATTATTTTAGATTTATTTCTAATACTGAAGGTGTTTGCAGAAAAAAAGGGGGGGAATAGAATGTATGAAATTATTTCATTTTCAGACTACAACTTAAAATGGTATATTAAAATCAGAAAAAATGTAAACCTTTCCCTTTTCTGGAATTATAGTTTATAGTTTTGTATTTATTGAATGCATTCATAGGCTCCCTTAGGATGTGAAATGTATGGAAATGTATGTGCATTGCTAAAGAAAGAAGTAAATTTATTCTTTCCCTACATCATGCTCTTCTTTGCAGTAGAGGTTTTTAATTCAATACAGAGCTAGGATGAGATGGAGCCAATTTCCTGGTCTCTATGTGTGACAAATGCTGAAAGTGGCACAAGATTAACAAATTACTTGAAGTATAGATCTTAAAAGATTTTTTCTGTGTCTCTAAATCAAAATTCATACTTTATTTGAAATGAAGCCTTCTTTAGAATTCAATAATGATGCAGAATCTCCTATTTCTCTATATTTAAGATGAAAATGTGGGATGTGTATGGCAACATACTAGCAATTTTTACAAAGTGAATTTTGTTCTTTGTAGGAAAGCTTGGATTAGGTATTTGGAATAAGAATTCATTTTAATTGTAATCTAGTGTCTTGGGTTAATAACTTCAATGTGTGATTTGGTAAAGATAAAAAATTCCTTTTGAAATAAGTAGTCCTTCCCAAAATAAAAGCATAAAATGAAAAAGAGGGGTAAATTTTGTTTATTCTGCATTTTTATAGGTAAACATAATGTTTACTTTGCAAGGTCCTAGATAAATATACTTGCTTTTCTAATAACACTTGTTAGCTTGGATTTTAGTAAAGACTCTCAGGCTGGGCTGTTTTACCTAAGCTCAGAATCGTGTGTTTGATGTAATCCAGATATCTAACACCAAACAATAAAAACATCTGTGACAATAAAAGCATGTAACAGTTGTGGGACTCTTTAATTTGAGAGAAAATGGCTGTGTCTGATAATCACATGTGCGTGAATGGATTTCTCCTCTTTGTCGAGAAACTTTGATATTTTGCAAAAAGGGATCAACTGATGATATGCAAGGGCTTTTTAAAAGATCTACAGAAATAACATGTTTGGGATTTGGCTCACTCATTCAGGTTTTGTGCCTTGTCATAATCCACTTGGTTTGCTTGGGCTTAAATTATATAAGAATCCAGCTTTGTAAAGCAAGCACAATCTTACTTCTGGTACCCAAACATGGTAAGGTGCTTAAAATTCCAGAAGCGTTCTGTGCAGGTTTTGCGTCTCAGTCACCCAATCTCCTTTCACATATCTGCTCATGTTGACAGACTATGTCATAATACATCAACAGAAGATCAGCACAGAAGAACAAAATTTCATCGCCTGACAGCAAGGGGAAAACCGATTTTCAGTATTAAATTAGTAAAAGTATACCATTACCTCACTTCCAATAAGTCTACTACCTTTAGAAAATAAGGTGTCTGCTCTAATCACAAGTATATGCAAAGGCTATTAGGGTGGCTTATATCTTTGGTATCTCCCTTTGACTGACAGCCAATTTCATTTTATCATATATATATATGTATATCTCTTGGAAGCACATAGAAAATTTTAAAAAAATTCTTAATGAGACATGCAATATTATGTATGTAAAAATATGTCTACCAAATGTTTTGGAGCAGGCTTTGCTATATTAATCATCAGCAGGAACCTACTGACCGCTGAAAAGGAAACGCTATTCGAGCTCCTGATAAAAGTTAGGCGCGTCTTTTACACAAGCCCTGGCTGGGTTTGGATTTCTGTAGGAACTTAACACCTGCAACGCAAAATGCCATTTGCAGCCTAGGACATCATCTGCCGCCCGGGCTTTCCTTCTGGCCCTGGCGGAACAGCCGGCAGCATGTGCACTTCTCCTTTGTCTATTATCTTGGGCTGGTGCTGTCCCCAAATATTGACACCGTCCCCCCTTCTCAGCGGCGAGCGCTCTGGAGCTGCCCGGGCCTTGGCTCCGTGGCTCCCTATCGATTACCCTCCACTCCAGCAGGTAGCCAGCCGGCCAGGCTGTCCCGAGAAACAGCTCCCAGTGACTCTATGCGCACAATTTTCACGGAATTGTTTAAAGAAGATGTTAGCCTGGGTACAGATCAGCCAGCTCCCTCAGTCAATGCTGCACAGTCCCGCCCGTGGCACCGTGTGACACGTGAGCGCTCCGTCAGCTGCTGGCCCCAACCTGCACCTTCGCCACAGTATTTAGTTTCATATTAAAATGAAGCCGGAGGTTTTTTTTTTCTTTTCGCTTTTGCTTTTCTTTTTGAAATCTTTTCGGTCTCCTTTTTACATCACCTCCCTGAGCCATGTGATAGTAATATATTTTGAAATATAAAAACCTGAGATTAAATGTTTGATTTTTGACAGTGTTCTTAAATATAATAAATTCAAAAGGAAATACTGTTAAGTTAAAATGGAGTGTTTTTCATTAAGTCCAATCAAATGGTAGACAACAAAGGATCTTTTATTTGAGAATATGAAGTGAAAATGAAAACCAGAAAACCTTGACTAAGAAAGGGTCCAGCTAAATTATGTTGGAAGGAGGTATCCAGATTGAGCTTGGGTGTTTCTTTTGCTAAAAGTGAATTAAACTAAAATATGTTAGAGAGAAATATTTTACAAAGCAGCAAAACTCAGTGCTTTGGGAAATGAAAATAAGGTCTAAGGACAGTTGACTTTGAAAATAATTCTAAAGAGACATCACATATGAAAAAAATTGCCACAGCATCTGATCTTTTCTTATAATCATAACAGGGAAATGTTTGGGGGAAAGTAATGCTAGTCCCCGTTTTCTCTTCCATGGATGGCAAGGCTGTAAAATTCTAGAAGGAATGTTTACATTTTAGAATTACCCCTCCTTAAACTACCGGTTTATGATAGTTAATGAGATGATATCCAAATGTTGAAAACAGGAAAATTCAAATGAAAATCTGAATGTGAAATATAATATAATGAAATAACTAAGCAACATAATACCACTCTGAATGTTTGTGCAAATATTGCAAAACGAACTGCAATACATTAAAATTCTTCAGTGGTTGTGTAATACACAAGTGAAGGTTTACATAGAAAAGCTTTAGCTATCAAAAAAGGGATCTTTATATCATAGCATCCTGAATTTTTCACTTAAAAACATCATTAACATCTTGGAGTTCGTTCTGAAAAGTTGTCATGAAATCTATTTGCATATTTCTTTGCAAACAGGTAGGAATAAGGCATACTAATTAAAGTAGTCTATTTATTACAAAAAGCATCCTCTAGCTTTAGTGACTGAGTGGCAGAAAGATTTTGGGAATATGAATGGTGGAGAAAATAATCATCTCTGTTTGGGAGATTTTTAAGGACTATGTGTCTTTTTTGTAAGTAAAAAGTAAGAATTAAACAAAATGACAACTTCAAATGAGTGATAAATAATAACAATTTTGAAAGTTAATATAGAAAAGCAATGAAAATAAGATTATATAACAAATTATTGTAAATATTTCAATATTTTCTCTTGTTTACTGTAAAATGTGAAAGGTGATTTTTGTATGACCTTTGCTTTTCATTGCTTTTCTTTTTAAATATCACTAGTTGGGAGCTGGAGCTCGGAATCCAGGTAGAAAAGACACGTGAAAAAGAGGGCCAGTCTATCCAGACAGTACATCTTTTCACACATTTACTGCAAACTGACATATAACAGCTTTTTTTTTTTTTTTATCACAAAGATTCAACAAAGAACAATTCCAGTACCCAGGGAAAATCATACCCTAGAAAAGAAAGAAATGCCATAACTGCATATTCGGGGCACATAAATGCAGGTATGGCAAAGATAATTGTAATGTCTGTGGGGGAGAGAGCATTCTACCACTTAAGGAAGTCAGGAATCTAAATATGATAGCATTTAGGCGTGACTGTGTATGTGGGTGCATGTATGTATAGACTACAGGGAATGCACAAATACAGATTCCAGCCCAAACTGAAATGCACTAACATTGTTAGTCTTTTTAGTTTAAAATACACTTTGATGAGTATGTATTTATATATTAAGTGTATCTCTACCAACTCAATTATAAGAGTTTCATGCTAGTCCCTTTATCATGTAAAATTCTTATATTAAATAAAACTGTGTGTTTTACATACTCACTTAGACATCAGAACATTGTCAAGGAAGCAAATGTAAGCCCAAACAATGCACACAAATTAAGATACGCTTTTAAAACCAGCAGTGACAAAATGGTCTAATAAACCCTTCAGGTAAATAACAATGCTGGTATTTTTTCCCCAAGAAACTTCCTAAATTAACCATAATGCTTTAAATGTAAGGGAATGTTGTTTCAAATGATGTCAAAACATAAAACTTACAGCACTGCTTTATAGTAACTTTCAAAAGAAACGCATTTTTTAAAGTTTTGATTAAATTTCTAAAATATAAAGAGAAATTTTTTTTCAGTATATTAAGACCCATCATAGAGAAAAACATGATTCTAGATTTATAATTTTTATAAACCTATGGACTCATATTTGTGTTGCATATCAAAAATTAATATTAAGATCTATCGTGACTGCCTGCATAGATTATCAGGATGATGTAAAAACCTTATGTATCATTTCTTTGAATTAGTTTCAGTAGCAAAAAGTCCTATACTGAGTCCAGATATTTCAAATAAATCACTTTTCCATAAATATTCTGACTAATATCACCTAGTCAGGAAGAATATTTTATACCAAAACTTAACTTCAAAAGTAATAATATTAAAATCTATGGAATATTATTTTTTTGAAAGTATAAACTTGTTCAAACTTAGCAGAAAAACCCCCACCCCCACACACACGTTTTGTCAGGAGAAATTACGTTTTTATTGTTAAAACTGAAAACAAACCTATTAAGGTGATTATTACGCTGTTATTTCCTTAATTATGTAGCTCTTACAATGTGTAAACATTTCATTTAATTCTAGTTTTACATATTTAACAATATACCATAAGTATTACCATTATTAATTTGGTATAAAGTGGAACTATTTTAAAATACCAACAAACACATACATCTATTCAAATTCTAAGACAATTTTATTAAATTAAAAAAATCAAATAGCTAATTATTTCATAATCTCTATTTTAAATCCATATACCTATAAAAACTATGTATATAAGCAGAGTACAATATTTCAGGAAATTAATATTAGCCTTCTTATACACTGAGAGTACATTCATGCACCTATTGCCATCTGTGGAAAATACAGATATAGCATTATATATAATCTGTATAAATACAGATATATTGTTATATACAATCTGTATAAGTACAGATATATCATTTTATATATATATCTTGTCTATGTATTTTGTGCAGTAAAGAAAAGAATACTTATAATCTAGAATAAAGCAATAAAGGTGTGTGTGTGCACGTGTAGAGACAGAGAAAAGGAACTGGCAGCTCCACAGAGAGGTATCAAAGGTAGACTATTAATATGTTTAAAAGGAATTGGGAGGTATTATGTTAAATAGAGAAATATCATTGACCATTTTGCTCTCTTTCTGTCCTTCCCCTCCCCCGCCGTGTGTGTGTGTGTGTGTGTGTGTGTGTGTGTGTGTGTGTGTGTTCCACTCCTAACAAGAAAATGAACATTTGGAATGAAAGGAAAAGATAACTGTATAAAAAATTTAAATTAGGGCACTTTGGTTAAAATTACTAAATTACATTTTAAACCCAATTGGGTTTTCTTTTCTGAAATATAAAATAAGGAGCTATAAAATGGGCAGGAGATTCATAACATAGTATGAAATCCTTCTATTCCAGTTTTTTTTCCATGTAAATATTTGTATCACTAACACCCTATAGTTTTAGAAACATTCTAAAGCCATGTATGAAAACATCATGAAATAAGCCTGAAGGGGTCATCTTTATAGCAGAAAGATGAAGACTCTATGTAAAGACAAAGTTCCTCATCATTTAATTCTGACTTAACTCTTTCAAACCAGCCCTTTTAATGATATTTATGAATATCTCCTTGTTGGGTTTTCAAATTTGTCATTTTTTAAATATTCCAGGGCTGAAAAACAAATACTATCAAGAATTTACATCGCTACCGGATAGTTAATATCTCGACACCTTGAAGATTATGCACTGAAACAGTTGTAACCTCAGTGATCCCAGTGCTATAGCATTGGGGTGCTGCTGTTAAACGGCTCCCAGAGAGGCGAGCCCCTGGTTAGTGGGCATCATTGCTAATGCCTGGCTGTCTAGGTTTCTGAAACCTTCAGTCTAAAAACATGTATCTATATAAAAACAACCCTAGTTAATCATTAGGATGGCAATGTGGTTGTTTTTCATGAAGTTGACCAAAAGGAGTAGGCAAAAAGTTATCTGAAACTCTCGAGAGGACCTATTTATTCCCTAATTCCTGGGTAATTAACAATCATAAACCTGTACCCTGCGCTGCCTCCCTTCAGGATGGTAAACTTATAGCACAACAGGATCAAAGCAAGTTACCAGGGGAGGGAAAGGGGGTGATGGAGAGAGGAATACCTTTTTCTCAGCTCCACAAAGGGTTGAGGGCCTAATTATTTTTAAGTATAATCTGACCACCCTCGTCTCATGCTTAGCTGCACTGAGTGACACTATTTGTGATGCCCAGTGTGCTGAAACTGAGCAGGTTGCTGTCAGTTTAAAAATGACTATAATAAAAGTGACCATGAAGATGGATCTTGTGATTTTGCGTTTCTAATCAGTCATCTGTGAAGAACACTTTTGCTTTGATTCAGCAGACTGGTGACAGCCATGATTGATAGTGCACGAGGATGGAGAAAGGTTATTAACTGTCTTCCTATTAAGCTCAATGTATTATTACCCCTCTCGGTGCATCTCATACTTTAAGTTAAAGTACTTACTCAGGTAAAGTCAAGAATGAACTCTATGGAGATGGTATCCATTCTGCTGAAAATGAGCAAGGTATCCTTGCATTGATTTTTTTTTTTAATTTATCATTTAAACTACATTTAATTCCCATGTCTTGTTCATTAGCTAAAATAGAGAAATCTCCTCCTGCCAACAGCATCCATACTGAAACACTAAAGGTACAGAAAATAGCTTTAAATGTAAAGATTTCAATGTAGAGCTAAGCAACATGTGTGTGGCATGTACACAAATCTATATTTAAAGAATCTATATACTGTATAATCTGAGGCTATTTTTAAGGATAGACACTAAACATTTATGATTAGAAAGTAACTCTGTGTACGGCATATGCAAAAATTGTTTTAATTTTCAGTCATCCATACATGGCAAGCTTATGATAACAGAAAAAAAGCAATTTCTAAGAAACTCAAAAGATCTACTGGAATACCTAGATATTTATTTTTGTTTAAATGTAATGCACTAATTTACTATTTCTATCTCATTTTAAAATAATTTATTGATATTACATATAGATGAACATTTAAATGACAGCTTCTGTTCATGTCTCTGAATACCATACACACATCCATTCACAAATAGTACTATAGATCCTAAGGTATTTAAAGTCTTCCAGTGACTGAGGATAAGACCCTTAAAGGAAATAATAAAATTTTAAATGTTATCACATTTCCTGTGTTCATTTATGCTTATTGAAACCAAAATGTACTAAAAGATTTCTGTACACTTCATTTAACTCCTTTTTAAAAACACCTTGAATTTATAAGTTTGGTTCTGGAAGATAGATTAAATATATGCATTTTAATTTAAAATTATAGTATTATGTTTCTTCTTACATTCCCCACTGTAAACACGCAGTACATGTCAAATGTAAGGTAGATTAGCCAAAAATATTTAATGATATCAGTAACTTGGCATTGAGGTATCCATTTAAACTATAGCCAAATTTCAGCTCCGTGTGCTTGGCGGTTCATCGCTGAACAACTCTGCAGGGTGGCACAGAATAAGAAAATGTTACCAGAATGTTATTAGCGTCACTAGTGCAGGGAAAATCATACTAAGTCCAAAAGTTTTCTCTAGTATATCATGACCTGTTCTCCAGTGTCAGTTATTGATACCCCCTTTTTTGTCTGTAATAAATTATATTTTGAAATGTACTATGTTAATACTAGGATCCATCAACAGTGAAATATAGAGAAAGTAAGGAAATGAATTTCAAGATTTCATTGAATTTCTCTGTAGAGCCACAAAAATTGGCTCTCTGTCCCACTCTGCTTAATATTGCAATCGCTGTTTAAGAAATCTTTCCAGTGCTACAGTATTTTATGCATGCCAAGTATAATTTAAATACTTACACACTGAAAGCCTCTTCATAACAAATGTTAGGTCAATATGAAAATTGTTTATTTAGTGAATTGTGTTTATGTGGAGTGGACTTAAGGGTAGCTTTTAGAATTCATACAAGGTTTCCTCAAAATGACACATTAACTTCACTATTAAATGGTTTTCTCTTTCTGCAGGAGACCAACTTGCGTTCTGAAATTTAGAAATCAGCAACGATATAAGTGACAGAAGGGGACACGCGGTCATGGACAGCATTCTATATTCTTGTACAAATATTTGTCAAAGGTTTCACAATGAAATGATAAACTAAGAAGCAATACGTTGTGTGTTTCTCCAAAACATGGCTTGCTTTTAATAACAAAAAAAAGGAGGGGAAAGGCAGCGACAGCCGGTGCTGGGGCAGCGAACAAGATGCTCTGAACCACCGGTGGAGGTCCTGTCTTCTTCCGTGCGCCTCCTTGCGAGTATCTCAAGGAAAAAAGAGGAAATGCAAAGGCCCAGTAGGCCCGGTGGGACACCCAGATTTCCTAGGAACCGACAGCCAAGTCTCCTCCGTTCCTTGTCCTCAGCGAACCAAGGCCTAGGCCACCCATGACACAAAGCGCACGGTGTAGAAATAACAAGGCAAGGCAATTTCAGGTAAAGTTTCGGTCAGTTCCAAGGCAGCAATTAGCATAGCTGAAATTGATGTGGAGCCATATATATATATATATATATATATATATTTTTTTTTTTGCAGAATGCAACCCTGGCAGACAGTAAAAGTTAAACATGCAACCTTTTCGTTTATCCTTTTGCAATAGACTATTGCGTTAATTTGTTCAGACAAGTGATGGACCTGGGGAGGAAAGGACCCACGCCTTTGCGCCAGCCCTGGCATTCGGTTCCGAGGCTGCTGCTGTGACTTGGTTCCATGCACGCTGGCACAAGGCATCTTCAGTTCGCAGTGTCTAGGGCTTTGGTGACTTTGGGCTTGAAAGGCTCCTCCGCAGCAATCCCAGCCCTGCGTGCACCCCTCCCCCCCGCTGCCCCTCCCCCCCTGCTCACCTACCAGGGGACTCAGGGTTGGGGTCTGAACTGGGGGGTGCGCATTTGTGTAGCCAGACGGGGGGGCCCGACAGCAGCTGTCCACCTCCAGGCTGGGTACCTGGGCGGCCGGGGCCCGCCGCTCCTCTGCCCAGCCCGCCGTCTGCAGGCCGCCGCGGTCACGTCAGCGGGAGATTTGATAGGCTTGTCGGGTTGCCATGGTGTTGACTTCTTGCCTCCGAGGAGCTGCCCAATGGCTGAAGGTCTGGGATTAAAGCGGGAAGAGGCAGCGGCCGCGGCGAATTTTCAGCGGCAGCTGCAGCAGCGAGAAACCAGAAGCCGGCGGACGAGGTCCTCGGACCTCGCTCCCCTCCGGCAGCCGCGGCCGCCCCGACGGGGGGCGAGGAGAGGGGAGGCGGGGACGCTGACCACGGGAGGCCAGGGGACCGGCTCCTGAGCGATCTGCACGCGCCAGGAGGAGAAACCCGCCAGAATCTGTTCTCACTCACACCAGACATGACCTGGGCGGGGAGGAAAGGGTGTTTAAAGGGACTGGGGTGGATGACACCCCCCACCCACGCCCCACCCTTCTTGGGCCAACAAAGTCATTTGGCAAACAAAGAGGTGCTCCCCGGGGAACTCTAGGTCCTGGAAACTAACTTGCTCCGAGAAGAGAAAGTGCAATTAGACGGCACCCGAGTAGGTGGAAGCCGCCGGCCGGGAGGCGGCGGGCGGCGCAGGGGAGCGTGCGCGCAGCCCCGACGGAAACTGTAAACCGCGCGCGGAAAGGGAAAGAGCCGCTTCTGTTATAAATTAGTAGGTAGGTGAAGGTTACGCAAAGAAGAAAAGGGAAAGTAAAGCTGTTAAAAGAATAGAATAAAACCCCTGGGAGTTCCACTCGAAACCCACCCCCTCCCACCCCAGCCCGAGGGGAGGAGGCGGCGGCGGGAGCGCGTTCCGGCGCGAGGAGAACTCTCTGGAATGTCTGGAGCCCCGGAGAGCCGCGCGCGGGGAAGGGGACCCCGGTGCGGAAGGAGAGGCAGGACGGAGCCGTGGGGGAGGGGCCGGTAGGAAGGACTCGGCGCTTTACCAAGAAGACAGAAATTCCCAAGAGCGAGATTCCGATCGCAGGCAAAGAAGTACAGAAGTTCAGACCTGTAGCGGAAAGGAAGGAGGGAGGGACAAGTCAGTGAGAAGGGAGGAAGACAAGGTGTGTGCTGCCGAGGGAGGGCGTGGGAAGGCAGCCGCGGGCCGCCGCGGGAGCCCCTGCCGGGACTCAGGGCCACAGGGGCCGCGATCCGGGCGCCGCGGGCAGCACCCCGAGCTGGACTCCAGGTGCCGCGCAGCCCGCGCCCGGCTCGGGGCGGTGCGGGGTCCTTTCTGCCAAGAAGAGGGGCTGCTGGCTCAGCCTGCCTGGTCCACCACGAATCCCAAACATACGCCTGCCTACCCACCTTAGAGCCACTCTCATTGATTTTTCTTTAACAAATAAACATAATGCCCGTTCCACGTCCTCTGGCTGAGCCAGACTGCCATGAGCTCTATGGCTGCGTTTCTCCGGACAGCAGTTCTCCTCTCTCCAAATAAATTGCTTCCCTTCACCTAAAAGATCAAACGTGTGCGCACATGCAGGTTTGGAGAGTCGATTCCTCGCCCCCTCCCTCCGTAATTTGGGAATCACCCTTTAGGAAAAGACGACAGGTCCAGTCACAAGCCAACCTGGTAGGGCGCCCTAACATTTGCATATTAATTTTTGGTGACAAGTAACTCCATTGGGAAGGCAGACGCTTGCCAGGAAATTGACTCCTTTGCAATTGCAGGGAAATTAACAAGAGTCCGACAGCCACACCTAAACTAATCCCCTTGAGTGTCTCATAGAAAGATTTCCTTTAAAAATAAAGAAAGTATTTATTTTAAAGTAGCCCCCCTTCAAGAGCTGTTTCTGCTCGAGGTTCTTCCATACATGTCAAAGGTTGCTGAATTATTCATTATTGTAATTACTATCATCATTGTCATTATCCCTTTCCATGTGGAAATAATTTTATTATCGTAATTTGATATCTGAAGAATTTCCTGTTAGTCGTTTGATAATCATTTTTTTCTGTGGAAAAGAAAAGTTTTGTTTATAAATGAGATAGAGAAAATGTTTTAAATGCTTTGATGTTTGCTATAGATTTCCGTTTATCTAATCGATCGGAATGACAATAAAATCGATTAAAGGTTTAGTGTTTTACAAACAACCATTTTGTGCTTTTTGATTTTACGTTTAGAGTGACTTTAATAAAGCTAATGCTTTCCTTGAGCATTTTCCCCTTAAAAAAAACAAAAACCTTTATCATTTTTTCTTTTATTAGAAACTGCCACTTAAAGTTCTTATAATAGGAAAATAAAAAATATAAGCAATGGTTGCAGTGGTTTAAATTTCATTCTCTTGTTGCTCGAGGTATTTAAATAAAGCCCTTTAAAATCTTGGTGAATTATATGTGATCATCCAGTGATTGCGGAATATTAAATTAAACTTAGATAAATCCGCATTGAAGGAGGCAGCACCCAATCCTGAATTTATTTCCCATTTTCTCTAACAGCATCACTGCGCTCCTCTCTTTGCGGTGACAGTGTGCCAAATCTGGGCATTTTGAAAACATTTTCCATGTGCTCTAACGGGACTGATAGACAAAGAAGGAAAGAAGATGAACCTTTCCCTCTGAGGTATATTTCCTTTAACCTTTTTCTCTTAGACTGTCACTGAAAATCATTTAAAAGCAAAAGTTGGGAAATCATTTAATTCCTTTTACTATCTTTTTTTTTTTTTTTTTTGCTTTCACCTTTTTTTTTTTCTTCCTTTTTTTTTTGCATATCTTGTAATTTATTCCTGAAATGCAGTTTTGGTTACAATATAATGTAAAGCTATCATTTCTATACCTTGGCAAACACTATTTGTTTCAAGATCTTTGATTCATTTAGTTCCTGCTAAGCTGCGTTTTGTAATTAAAGATGGATTTAATGATACATTTTATAACTTAGATCAGATGGGCTGCTTGTTTGCTGTGGGATTTAATGGTGCTGTTGTTATCTAAGGTTGAGGGTCGTTACATACTGAGATGGTGGCTTTTCTTCAACTCTAAAGACCTGCGTTTTTGTCTTGGAAAATGTGAATGTTTGGATGACTGTAGTGTCCTGTTTTAAAATAATTCTATTTGGTGGCTGGAGTTTAGTATATTGTCCCTGCAGCATTCCATTGACTGGATATCGATGTTTTAGGTTTTATAAGATCACAACTTTATCTTCTCTTCAATGAAATCACCTTTACTCTCTGTTTCTCCCCCCACCCACACTTGTCTGTCTTTTCCCATCTGCATGGTTGTCTCTTTGAGCTCTTCCCTAGATGGAATGCAAAATGTTCGGTGGATACTCTTGCTGGAAACATCTCCTTGTATTTTGAGAAGGGTGTGCTTTGGATCCTGGGTTTGGCTGGTGCGAGTGTGTGCCTGTGGGCTGGGGTGGGGTGGGGGG
Source organism: Miniopterus natalensis (assembly GCF_054644295.1). Lineage (NCBI taxonomy): Eukaryota > Metazoa > Chordata > Mammalia > Chiroptera > Miniopteridae > Miniopterus > Miniopterus natalensis. The sequence goes on from NC_142096.1 coordinate 30,005,581, forward strand.
CAGTGGTGATCAGGAGTCCTCATTAATTTGCATAGGAGCTGTGGAAGTGCTTGTGAACAGTTCTGCCTGACTTTGTTTATAAACACTGGGCTGGTTGCCTAGAGGGAAAGGAGGTCACAGCGCTGTCTGAGCCCTGACCTCTGAAAGGCCAGAGGGCGTCTGACTTTTCTCTCCCTCTTCCCCGGTCCCCTCTCCCCTCCCTTAACCCCCCCCCCCAGACCCTCTAGAGCTCCTCCTCCTCCCTTTCCTGACCTTACCTGCGTCTAATTTTACATAATGACTACCCACCCCCCCAATACACACATAAAAACAGGGCAACCCCCTAGGAAAAAAAACCAAAACGGTAAAACAGATTTACTCTGAAGTTAAAGCAAACAACTGGACGGTAGGAAGAGAAATATACAGGGATGTGGAAGTACAGAGATCGAGACCTAGGAGGAGGAGGGGGCATTTTAATGATAAAAAAGACCACAAAGGAGATAAGAGCCCGGTTGGGGGAGGGGAGGGAGCCCGCGAACGGCGGGTTTGACTGCCGCCCCCCCCCCCCCACTCAAAATGTCTGTCTTTTCTGAAATTCATTTCATCTAGTTCACTCTCGCCATCAAAGTAAGTGTCCTCTCTGGGTGTTAGGTCGTATTTTAAATACCCACTTTTCTTAGTTCTCAGGAAAATGTACCCCCCCCCCCCATAGTAATGAGATCTGGCTCTCTCCCAGATGATTTCCTGAATTATTTCATTGTAACTATAATGTGTTTGTGACGCCTTCCCAAAGAAGCCCTGCTCTTTCCGATTCACTGTCAACTTCACGTCTCCCCCTTACACACATGCACGCCCCCCACCTCCTCACCTCCCCACTCGCACAAAATGACAGACCTTGGTATCAGGTTGAAGTGTGTTTTGGAAAGAAGTTGCTGAGTTAAACAACAGCAACAAAAAATGTTAGTTAACTGACTGCCTTTGTTAAATAGCCCCCGGGTGGAGAAGACCCTACAAAAAAGAGGGGAGGGGGAGGGGGCCGAGGATCTGAGAGTGCGCGCGGGGATGGAAAGGGCTCCCAAAGCTGAAACCTTGTAACACCTTGTTTCAAACTGGGCACATCTGTAGACCCCGGAAGCGCGGCCACAGGACTGGGAACCTTTTCCCCTTGGGCTGGGGCTGGGCTGGAGCTGGCGGCACGTGGGGACGGGGGGCTGGGGGATTCCTTAGTGATCTGGGGAGACGGACAGACAGCTGCAGCCTCAGTAAACGGATTGCAAAGCCGGGTGTCCGCTGCATAGATTTGGGAAATGAAATACGCCAAGGAAAAGTCTGGAAGTGGAAATTACCTTTTGTCTCAATGTTAATTACTTCTTGCTTCCAACACTCAACACCTAACCACCTGGTGTCCCTTCTGGGTTCTCGCCTCACTTGGCGTTCGGTGCAGGGTTCGAGAGCCCCGGAGTGGGCTTGGCTCGGCTGGGGCAGCCCTGGAAAGTGCAGAGGAGGGTCTAGGCAAAGTTCTCGGTGCCGCAGGGACGCCTCTGCTCGTTTCGCTTTGAAATAAAAAGTAGTCCTACGTTCCAGGAGGGCGGCGGCGGGTTCGCGCAGAGTTTAGGGACAGCGGAATGGGGAGGAGAGACGGGGTCAAAGGTTGACGACGAGGGGTCCGCCGGGACCCGAGAGGAGCAGCTGGGTTTCCGGGAGCCAGGGGCCGCGGCGCAGCCGGGTCGAGCCGGCCGGATTGCGCCCTTGCCCGGGAGCAGCCCGCGGGCCGGGCTCGGGCTCGCCCGCCTCCCGCGCCCCTGCCCGCGGCGCCGCGCTCCAAGCCTCGGGGCCCAGCCGGAGCTGCCCCGCGCCGGCCCCGGCTCCCTCCCCGCGGGGGCGCGCACCCAGGCCGAGCCCGGGAGGAAACTCTGGACAAGGGGCTAGCCCTTCACTGCCCCTTCCGCTCAGCCCATTAACCCTGACCCTCACCCCAGCTTCTCTTCTTAGGAAAGAGGGGAAAGAGGACCTGAAAGGGATGATTAAAAAGAAAACACACATGCGCTAGGAGGGGAATGCCTGCTAGGAGCAGGGACTGCAAAAGTGGGCGCCCCTCTCACAGATCCTCCTTCCTTTTGTTTTCTTACTCAGAATTCAATAACCGCTGCCCCCCATCTCACCCCCCCCCCGCACACACACGCACACACACACAGCTGTATTTTTCAAGAAGAAAAGGGGGTGGGGTGTAGAGGAGAAATTGGCACCAAATTTTTTAAATGGTTTTCCTGATTTGACGTTTGGTGTTTTGACATTAATGACATTAATGTTATTGATGATGTTTCAGGGAGAAAAAAGGCAAGAGAAATAAAGGAGAAGTTGAAAACGAAATGATCATCATTTCCCTCTTCTTCCCTGCCAGAAATAGACCCCTTTCTTCACCTGAGCTTGAAACAGACTTATTGTTCTCAGGTGTTTCCTTCATCACACGCATTTACCCGTCTGAAATAGCAGGAAATGGTTTTTCCATCAGTGAGCTTGTACATGGAGCCCTCTCCCGCAAAGGGCTTGATCTTTTCTGATTTGAACCTGAAAGTTTCCCTGCCTTCATTTCCCTTCAGTCTCTTTAAGAGCCCCCACCCCCTTCCCCATACACACACCTCAAATAGTTTTTTAAAGCCAGAATTTTTGCTCTCTGGGGTGTTTTTTGGTAAACAGTAACGCTACATAAACACCTTCTTCACTTGCAAGTTACAGAGAATTTAAATTTTACCCTCGTGGGCATGTATGTTTCGGAAGGCACATGGATGAAGCCCAGAGAGATGCAATCAGACAGTGCAACACATGGTGGGTGATGCAGCTGCTATGTAAAAGTGGGACTGTAAACAAAGTAACTTAAAAATCTTAGAAAGCTGTCCAGGTTGAGTAGATTTCTTCCCAACAGGTTTGAAATGGAATGGAGTCTTTGGAGACGTCCGTACTTTGCTTTCTGCTAAGGCTTAGTAGCCCTGGTTCTAATGCAGTGGTGCATCCACAGGATCCAGATCCTAAGGTGGTGCTCTGCTTTTTTCTCTTAATAAAGACCATATCTGGGTCTTATCCTCTACTGCCAGCCTCTGGACTTGCATCGGAACCTTAGCCAGCTGCCATAGGCAACCGGCTTTCCTGACCTGGGCCTGGGTCTGCTCTGTCCAGGACCCTGCTTTTACCCTCCAGGTGTCTCGTGGGGTTTTAATCCCACTCGCCTCAGTCCTAGGGGTTAGCACAGGTTCCCTGATAATGCAAGGTTTCAGGCCAGAAGGGTGCAGGTTTGCAGCCTCTGTTGTACCTAGTGCTTGTGTGATAAACCTATCTGGTGGTGTTTGGTAGATTTGGTGCTTAAGGCCTAAGAGAAGGTTTTGAAAGCAGATACTGGCGAACCAGAACTTCAAAGGCCTGTCAACTCAAAAGCAGCTGAAGCCTCACCTGTCCAGGAAGCTGGACATTGCAAGTATTTCCTGTTTTTTAGCTTTGTGGATTTGTTCCTCTCACCTTCTCTGTAGAATTCCTATTTTTGAAATATTGCATAGGTGGTGCCTCCTTGTGACCTATGGTGTAGCAGTGTATCAAGATGCTATCTGAGTAGCAATGGCTATATATATATATATATATATATATATATATATATATATATATGCATGCAGCAGGGGGTATTTAAAAGTATGTCTATTCCTAGTTTTAGTTAATTATCTTTTAATGAAAGTGTCACTCATATTCACATCTGTAATATTGGAAAGAGATAATTAGATTTTCAAATGAGAATCAGCCACCTTAAATTTTGCACCAGAAAATACCAAGTATATTTCATTCTAATGAGATCTGTAGTGGGGTTTTAAAATTCATCATAATGTGCTTCAAGAAAGATAATTCAACAGACTTGCAAGATGAAAGGTTTTTTTCCCTAAGTCTTCTTAAAGCCATTACATTGAACTTATGCAATTCTGATAAAATATTCAAAAATATTACGTAAAGGCCAGAACCGTATCCCCACTCTCACCCTTGCAATCATCTCTTCTTCTCATTAGAAAGTTTACTTTGACTAAACTAACCGCTTCCATCTTCCCTGCCCTGGGTTTATCTCCCCTGCGTGTGCAAGCGAAAGATCCGCGTCCAAACAGCGTGGCTGCGGAGGGATGCAGAGCGCAATTCCTCCTGTGAAGCAGGCTGGGCAGAGCAGGCTTTGCACACAGCCAGGCACCCTCTATTTACATACATCTGCATATTTGTCCAGGCCCCCCGCTTCTCGCCATTAACGTGCGTTCTTGCACACCGCGGGATCCACGAGGCAGAGCCTACCTCTCCGTGGCCCTAACTCACATGTCTGCTTAAAGCTCCCTAGTAAACAAATCTCTGGTCCGCTAATAATGACTTTGGCTCATTAAAATTAAAAAGAAAAAAAAAAATCAAGTGGTGAAAGGGCACGGCTTCGGCGGTGTTCGGGGTCGGCCCCCGCCCGCTCGCCCCCCCCCTCGCCGAGTGTGAGTGTGAGTGTGTGTGTCTAATGAAGTTTGGGAGTCGCGCGCGCCGGGGCGCGTGGGGTGCGAGCCCCGAGGTCCGGGCGCCTGCCCTCCCGCGGCCGCGGCGTCCGGGCCCCGCGCCGCGCTCCGAGCCCCGGCAGCCGCGCGGCGCGGGCCGCTGCGCGCGGGCTGCGCGTCATTTGCAGTCTGGGGAATGTTGATCACCTCGCTAATTACACCTCTCTCCCCCCTCTCCCTCTCCCTCTCCCTCGCTCGCCGCGCTCATTCCCAGAGTGCATATCGGGCATAGACACACAAAGACATGCGCACTCAACTTAATCAGCCATTTTTTTAAACAGGGCTAAAACGATAATAATTAGCAGAATAAAGACATATCGGATTTTCATTTCCTTTCCTGCTTTTCCCAGCCCCTTCACAACCAAACAGCGAGGCCGCGGTGGGCACATGCTTTAACTCCTCCCGGACCCCCGAGGACCGCTCCATGCCCCCCAGTTTCTGCTCCAGCGTTTTTATTTTCACCCAATAAAGTTCGAGGATTATTTTTTTATTATTATTTTTTTTAATTTTTATTTTTTAATGAACCCTCTCGTTTTACTTGGATGTGATCAGCTGTAAGTAAAATAAAAGCAAAACAACAACAAAAAACAGAGGCGAAGATCGCGTAGGAACTGCAGGGGAAATGGAAAGTAAGTTTTTTCTTTAACTTTTATTGAGTAGTTTGTGTTAAATTTAGGTCGAGTATCGATTATCTTTCCAGCCTGATCTTGCACAATCTTTGATATTTCGCTCGCTCTCGCTCCCTCTCCGCCTCTCCCTCTGCCCCCGGCTCGCTCGCTCCCGCTCGCGTCCCCGCATCCCGACCATCCCTTCCGCTCTGCCCCCCTTTTCTATCTCTTTCCCCCTTTTTTTTTTTTTTTTTGGCTCGAGGGTTTGCTCCGCGGAGGGAGGGAGGGACGGGGCCCGGAGGGGCCTGGTTTCCCACTTTCTCTGGGGGGCTGCGTTTTTCGGGATTTAACTTTTGGATGGAGCGGCGGATCCGCACGTTCGGCCGAGCAGCTGGCTCTCCTTCCCGGTCTCGGGCTCTGTCTGCACCGCGAGCCCGGGCTTCCCGGCGGCGCGGGGCTGTCAGCGCGGCGGGCGCCGCCGGGACCCGCTCGCCTCGCGCCGCTCGCGCCGCTTTCCCTGCGCGCCGGTTCCCCGAAAGTTTGGACCTGGGGCGGTGGGGTCGGAGCCCCTGTCCCTGCGGCCCCCCACCTCTGGTTCCGTCTGGATTTCTTCCTCCCCCTGTCACCCCCCTTCCCTTTCTCGAGTCCGCGGAGGGCGGCAGTGCGGGCGCGGCGGAGGCCCGGGGTCCGCGCGCCCAGGGCGGGGGCTCGGAGGGGCCGGGGCGCGGGGGCGGCCGGGGCGCAGCGAGACTCCGCGCCCGGCGGCGGCGGGCACGCCCGGGGTTGCTGCCCGCGGGCCGGCGGGCGGCCTGGGGCGCGGGCGCACGGAAGGCAGGTCCGTTAGGAGGCGGGATCGCCGGGCCTCGGCGCCGGGGACCGACCGGGACGCGGCCGCCGCTCCCGGGCACTTGGGCTGCGGGGTGCGCGTTAGACCGGAGCCGAGATGCCCGTGGCTCGGGGTCCGGAGGCTTTCCCTTTCTTTTTGGCAGAGGGCAAGGGTGTGTGTGTTGTGGCGGGGGGGGGGGGGTCTGTGGCGGCTGTAAGGGCTGATCTGTTCCCCAGTCCCCCAAAGGGGCTCCAGGTCTGCACACCAACTTCGCCTCCTCTGCCTCTCCGGCATCAGGCGCGCCTTCCGGCCGGGAGCCGCGCGAGGCACCGCGGCTGGGACGCGCCGGGTCTCGCCTTCCCTCCACTCCGGTCTCCCTCCCCCACCCCCATTCTTCCTGCTCTTTTCTATCGGAAAAAATAATAATAATAATAAAATTTCTCGCGGATCGTCTAAAGTTTCTCGGCCGATGCCCAAGTTGCGGAGGGCCCCCCATGCCGGCCCCCACCCCAGACGCCGGCGCGCGGGTGCGCATCTCTTTGTTACCTGCGATCCGGGCGGGGGCTCGGTGGGCGCCGGGGCCGGGGTCCGCCCCGAGGCCGGGCTCCCGCGGCCGCCGCTGGCCGCGACTCCTCGCTTCCGCGCGGTGCCGGCGAGGTCTCAGCTACCGCGCCGCCAGACACCCTCCTTGTAGGTGCCAAAGGTTCAGATCGCGCACAGGGACCCCCCCACGCCGACCCCTGCACACACACACACACTCACACACTCACACTCACGGGCTCCCGTTCTCCCCGCTTCCCCCACCGCCGGCCCCCACCTTGCCTTTCCCCTCCCCCCTTCCAAAAAAAAAAAAAAAACGCCCGCGCGCGCACACACACACATACACACACACACTACACACACACAACAGCAACAAGCCCCCCAAACCAAACAAAAACCCAAAGACAAGTTCACTGGCGGAAGATGGTGGGTGGACACTGACTCGGGCGGAGGCAGGTTCACCAGGAGGCCCGGCGGTCCCCATCTCTGACAGTTGCATTTCCTCGGCTTGAGTCCTTCCCCCCCCTTTTTTATTAACTCTGTTCCATGTTTAATCAAGGATCATGTAGATGGCAAAAGGAGAGACAGAGAGCAGAGAGCGCAGAGAGAGCAGAGAGGAAGGAGAGACAGACAAGAGACAGAAGGTTTTTTTTTTTTTTTATTGTGTTCTCCTGGATTTTCAGTGGCTTGATCTCTATAAACGTGGAGTGCTTAAAGCTCGTATGTAGTATTATATTTTTAGTTGGGTGGATGGATGGAAGAGCCAGGGAGAGGCTGCGGCTGCCGCTGCCTTTTCGGGTGTTGCTTAGGCTCAGGCTGAGACTTGGCTGCGATTGGGACGCGACAGTGACACGGGCATCGATCGCTTCCATTGAGAGCAATGCACAAGCACAGCCCGGGTAGGTAACACGCTCGGTGCCATCGACACTTGCTTTACTTTATATTTACTGGCAAAGCTGACAGAGCAGGCTCCGACTTTCTCTCTTTCTTTCCTTTATTTCCCCCCCTTTTCTCTCTGCTAACTGATGGATGAAAGCGATGGTGCACAGGGGTTGGAAGTGATGCTTTAAATACAACAGAGAGGAGATATTCGGGATGATTTCACCGCCTCTGTGACCGGTTGTGTTTTAAGAGTTTTCCTTCTCCACAGAGCAGCGTATTCAAGAAATGGAAGGTTTTCCTTTATTCCTTCCTCTTCTTACCAAAAAAAAAAAAAAAAAAAAAAATCCTTAAGGGAATATTTGATAGTTTTCAACGTTTGTGGTTTCAATCAGCAGGAAGGCACACAAAAATAAAAGATGGGGCTAGCCAGCTGTTTTAACCTCTTGCACCTGGCTTCAGTGCGGGGATCATAAGGTTTATACAGTTATTATTATTATTTTTTTAAAAAACCAGTTTTAATATTTATGGCAGAAACTGGGGAGAGAGCGTCATAGTATGTTTATTCAATGGCCGGTTGCTTTTGGATTTAAAAAGTAAGCTGATATTGAAGTGTTTTCATTTTTATGGCAATGAAGATATAGCCAATGAAATATGGGGGAAATACCATAAATCTGAAAAGTGAAATGTACCTAAGGAACAAAGAAAGGTCAGGTAAACCAGCTGTGTAAGTCAAAGCCACAGCCCCAACTGTGGGGTCAGACAGGGAGAGGGGACTCTGGGTGTAGGAAGTGAAAGTTGCCACTTAAAGTTAAAACCAAAGGGAACCTGTTTAGCTCTGTTGTCATCTTTTGCAGTGTTTAGCAGATGAGCTCAAGTCTGTTCATTAATTTTGAGCTAGTTGAATTATTTGGAAAGATGCTGCACCAGCGAGGAAAACCTAAAGGAAGCTGAGAAAATCGCTGTTTAATATTGCAGAATTTACTGCCTCCATTCTGACCGTGAACCTAAATTTACACAATGAAATTTGATTATCTTTAATAACAATATTAGATCCTGCCCTGGATGGATGAGAATTGAGGTGCTTTTGTTGATTGCAAGGGTTTAATGTTGCATTTCAGAATCTGATGTGGTTTGGCCTCCCTTCCATTAACTGGAAAACCCCTGAGGTTTTACAATTATTTCTTAAAGATAATACATTTAAGATTGCATTGGTAGGCTGAAGAAAAGTCATAAAGGCAAGAAGGGAGGCCCTTAATAACTCTTGAGATTCAGACATGTTCAGCAGTTAGATTGGCTCTGACTTCACCAAGGGTCGACAATGTGTCATTTCCACGAAGCCAAATTGCCCTCTGCCTATATGATATTAATGTGCAAATCAATATTTCAGGGATTAAATTTCCCTTCTTCATTTTTTATGGTTTCTACCTCAATAAGTCTCAAGTCTATTAGAAGAGGCTGGATGATTTAAAATCTTTCACTGCAGAATGGCTTGTCCTAGTCTTGTTTCACAGACCATTTTAGGATTTTTCGTTATAAAGACTAAGGGCACCCTAAAGAAGTTGTGAAGCAGGCTCAGTGGCATAAAGCCCTTGTTCGATTAAGAGCTAAGAGGTATTGGAAACATAATATATATGTTTCTGTTATACACACTCATACACATGCTGCTGCTTTAAAAATATTATGTTAATCACCTATTGATTTATTTCAAAATCAATTGAAGTGCCTTTCTTATTAGTGATTTGTTCAGCATTCTTGAGGACTGTGTTCATTTTCTTAAAGATGAGGCATGGATTAGCTGGGTGTGAAAGTATTTGGGAGGGATTTTCATTTAGCAGTATTTTCCTAAGAAATAGTTCCAGACACCATTGTTTGTCAGAGTCGCACTCAAAGGTTGTCATCCGCATACAGTGTTGTCATAGCTATCACTGCATTTTGTGGCTGAGTGGCTTAGCTGCTATCTGTGCAAGGAGGCCTTCCACTCCTTTTGCATTTATTTCCAGCACTCAGTAGGCGCAATGTTTCTTGTAACCCTCTTGGAGAAACACAGTTGTGAGAGAAAATATGTGCTTTGGTTGGAAATAATACCAAAGCAGAAATTTGGGAGGTCAAAAATAAAAGATTGCGACTTTATCGCATAATCTTGGGAAGGCCTACTGTCTATCATTTGGTGGCGTTTTATAGTCTAAAACCATCTGGACCAAGTTCCGCACAGCTGCACGAATTTCATATGTGATAGAACATTTTTTCCATTCAGTGTGAAATGTTCCTTCCTCAAAAACGTCCACCAGACTCGCTTAATTTAGTCTGTTAAAAGAAATGCACGTGAAGAGGGACAAAAGGCTCTTTAATCTCCGCGAGCTGTTTGTTTTCCTTCAAGATTCCTGCCTGTTTGGGTTTGAAAAGTCATGTTTATTGAGGAGATGATTCTGAGGTGTGACATGAAAATAATATATGGTTTTTGGACTGGTGGCCATGCTCCTGCTTAATTTGCAGAACTACTTTTTATGCCTGTCAAAACACAGAGTTAATCTATCCTTATTTACAATTAATCTCAATAAAATTAATCTTAACTATGCTTTATTCAGTGGCTTAAAATATCTAATTATATTCAATTAACTGCTGTCATAGTAATTAACATTGCTTAATTGCCTCTGCATATATTTATGTAAAGCTCATTAGGTGCTGCTGGCTCCTTCCTCTTTTACTTGCTATTTTTGCTGTTGTCAAACCATTTTCGTCTCTCAAGGTTCGACGCTGTCAGTGAGAGCAAATTCTTTCTTAACATTTCCTTGAAATGAATGTCATTGCTTGCCTATGAGAAGATACTCGTTATGAGTCTTTAAAGACTAATCCATCCCCTCTCCACCCCCTTTCCCCCGCATCCCTGGTCCCTAGCACACTCACCAAATATTTTCTGTCATTGTTGCTAGAAATATGAGAAGCCAGGTTAAGCTTTGTGCTTATAAATGAGGAGCCTTTCTGTGTCTGCCTAGGGGCTGTACCCACAGGCAGAGTTTTTTTTCCCTCTAAGACCGTTCTAAGGGTTAAAGACTTGGCCAAGGTTCAAACTGAAAAGCACCCAGGGAAAGTGCCTGTGAATATGTACAAGTTTCATGTAATTAGTGCTTAATTATATTAACATATGCAAATTGTCAACTTAGGAGCTTGTTGAGCTGGCAAAGATCAGCTAGGCACAATTGCTGTATTGTTCTGAAACCATAATGGATTTCAAGTTGGATTGTGGAAACACATAACTAGCTATCTAATTTAACTCATACCATGGTGAAATTTCATTAGTCTCCATGGAGACTGGTTTAATTGTGCTGACTAATGTTCTGGGCTGCAGAATGTCCTAAAAAGAAAGCGTTGTTTGCCTAATCCACCTTACAATGACACTTGTTTGTACATGTTTCCCTTGTGTGAGAATTTGCATATGCAAATAAATAGTTGCTCTGCCCCATTTGTCATGGCTGTTCATTACCCATGAAGAGGACATTGTTACTAGGCTGTTCCTGAGTCTCCCAAGATGGGATAGTGTCAACCAGTCCAGTGACATTCTTTCATAATTTGTTTCTGATTAATAGACCAGAGTGAGTCTCACTCTCTGGGCAGCTGCAGAGGGAGGGTCAGTCCTGTCCCAGGGAAGAGTTTCTGCAGCAACTGGAGGACGGTGTCTTCTCCTGATGGTTCTTCTTTTCCCACCCATTGGTTAACATCATCATGTTTAAAATAATGTAGTCTCGTTCTCAGAATGCCTCTACGGATACTCTCTCGTTTCCTAACGCAAAAAGATAGCAAAAGAGAGGGGATTCTGTTATTGGGATATTAATCCTGTTTTTGACAGAAAGGTAAACTGATATAATTGCTTTTCAGCTGAAGGAATGGGGGTTTATACAAGTGTGAAAGCGTCGGAAAAGGATTAGCATTTTTTTGCATAATGAAAAGGCCCGTTGAATAGGGCCCTGGACGGCTGGCTGAGTGACTAAGATGAAAGGGGGGTGAAAATGCAGCCTCCTTTTCTTCATGCCTGTGCTGTGCTCTCTCGAAAGTTATGTTTGTCCAGGACTTGAGAAAACAAGCAAGGGCTCAGATTTCAGCCACTTTCTAAGATGCCCGGAGTTTCCATCATCGCGGGGAAGTAATATGTATGACAACAGCCTAGCCAGAGGATGATAAACACAGGTTTGTGTGTTGAAGAGTTTTCAGAAACATGCGAGGCTGGTTAAATATTGGCTGTTGGGTGCCAGGCGTTCCCAGTGCTTTGCTGGCAAAAACAGTTCTTTTTAAAATGGCCAGTAGTGCGGTGTGGATGTTTAATTGAGTTAATGATGGAATACGTGGTGTGTGTGACCCTGCGTTGGCGAGCCACAGCTGTCTCGGCTGGTGGAACACTGCACTTGCGAAAGAGCTGTGTATTGTGACTTTGGGCAATGTTGAATGTGGTAGGTGGCCTATCAGCTTTGGTGGCTGGGAGGGGACAGCGCAAGGGGATACAGAGCCATTTTCTTAGGATTTCATTCATCTCATGTCGCCTTGTGGGTGTACTGTGTATTTCATTTAGCGGGAAGTCTTTTTAAAAGTGGCCAAGTACTGTGTGTTCACTCTTGAAAAACATTTGCAGACGGGTTTTTCGCTTGTCACTACTTAGGGCTGTAACTGGTTATCTGTTGGCAACGTGATGGGGGCTCTAAATGATCTTTCTTTAGTCATAATTAGGGCGGTTAAAATACCGTAAGTGTTAAGACACTTTCCAAGGTGGGAATTGGTTCTTTCGTACATATGTAAATCGAATGCAGTGTGGGTAGTTGTTTATATGTATACATTTTAAACAAGCTCTTTGGGGTGACCTCAGATGAGCCACTGAAGGCTGCCCCGAGCAGGAGTGAAAGATTCTACCAGGTATTAACCTAACTGGTTTTGCTGCTGGGTTGTAGAACTTACAACCGCATCACTTTAGTGGTCCAGTGGCTGCGGCGCTATTAAGAGGGTTACGTAGAAACTTGGGAAATCAGAAGTGTTTTCACGTAAATTAAAGTCTAAGGGTTGCCTCTTGAGTACGGAATATTGTAAAGGAAAAGTGTTTGATCTTTGTAATATAAAGTCCCCCAAATTCTTTACTAGAGTCCTTTTAAAAATTTGTCAAGAAATTCTGGATTGTTTCAGAAACTTTTATGGTTAACTTTATGATATGCTTGCAAAAAGTCTTAAAAGAACAAAAAAAAAAAATCCACATGGAGGCTATTTTTTTTACATGCAGAAGGGCTTATTAAGGTATTTCCATAAGAAAAATGTGTTAATTTAAAAAATAAATTCATTTATATTTTAAGACATTGTTAACCAAGCACCATGTGTTGTACCTGGCAGCGTTCCAGCCCCATGGAAGTGGATCACACATGGGTTAATAGTAGCTTATGTGATGTCTGCATTCTTAGGAAATGGGCAAAAGCCCAGGGTATTCTGATATCAAGATTTTAGGAATCAGACAGAACGCAGAATATATGTTTATATGTGAACAGATGGACACATGTGAGAACTAAGTGCACAATTGCTCTTGGCACTTGTTTTGGTTATCCCCGATGATATAACCAAGATCTTCGTGCTCTCGCAGTCTTTGATGGCTAAGGGCAAAATGGTCTTTTAATGAGGGCTCAATGGCATTATTTTCTTGCACAAGGATTGTGCCCCTGTGATCTTGCCGGATTTGATGTTCTGTTAATTCCTTCATGTCAGAGGTTCACAAGTTGCCTTGGAAGTTTGATATGGTTTCACATTTGACATACAACCCTCCACCCAGGGCCGGCTGCTCTCCATGCCCCTTCTCTGTTAAAGGTTTGTGAGTGAAATCAAATTTTGCCATTTTGAGGCACTTTTGGATGTTTGCACACAACTTCAAAATGGCTTTGACACTGAAGTCGAATTTGCCAAGCAGCTTATCTCAGATATAATTAGCCACTCTAACGTTCTCAAGATTAAGAAACCAAACAAAATTTAAGAATTTGGGCAGCTTGACTTTGTTAATATGTCTTCATGCCCTGCTGGCCCCAGACAAGTCCCGAGGAGGTGTTTCAGTCATCCAGGTCGGGGGTTCCCACACTAGCATCATATATTCAGATGACTGATCATTTCTGAGTGGGCAGTTGATAATTTCTGAATAGTACCCATTATAGCACATACCTCTAAAGACAAAGCTTATAGGTTCCATTGTGTCCTAGCAAGTATTTACTCAGATCTAAATCATTTTAATCAGGGAAAATTGACTTTGGGGTTAAAATATGCATTTTATAACTGCCCATAAAATTCTATTCCTTCACTGTAAAGAAGAAAGGAAATCCATAGCCTTAATGGTGTTAAAATACAAAACCTATCAGCTGGTGGATTCCACCTGGTCATACAGCTAACAACAAAACAAAACAAGCCTTTGTGAGTGGGAGCCTGTGGAGAATCTTAAAATTTGCCTGCTGGGAAGAGTAAACTGAGGAAGCTCATTCATTTCCCAGAATACCTTCATTAAACCCGAAAGGCTATTAAGGTGGATTCTCTAAAATACAATTTTAGTCCCTTTTCTGCATATATTTAGGAATAATGCAATTAACACATAAAATTTTCTAAGCCCACTAACTGAGTCATCTCTTTTGGCTTAGTAGATGCAAAGTCGGAGTGTGTATACACACACACACACACACACACACACACACACACACTTATACCCTTTTTCTATGTTAGTGTCTCTCTTTCCTCTTTAGATGTATTCATAGGGGCGGCCTGTGAAGTTTTCCCTCTGCAGACTAAATTTCTTTTATTTCCTAAGGACTGGACAACATGATCAACAGAAGAGCAGGTGGGGTTATAAGGCAACTGGAAACTCACAAAATAATAAAAGCTGGACATTGCCTTGGAACTTCAGTTCACCCAGCTCATTTTAAAACGTGGCTATAGAATTCAGGAGAAGTAATTGTTGGGTCACCCAGCATGGTAGGACAATGTCATATAAGAATCCAGATATCCCAACGCGAGGACCAATGGTCATTTGACTCTAATGGCTGCTCAGAAAAGGGTGTGTTGCATGACGGAATGTGAAGGTGCTGGAAATTGTGAAGAAAGGAAAAGGGAAATGTCAGTGGTGACCCAACAGTGACACTGTTTCCTCTGAGCCAGTGAGTTCTCCGTTACTAAAAGGAGACAAGTAGAGTCTGGGTGGCCTCTTATCACTGGGACTGTACACGTATTTTTGCTTAAGTAGGAGGTTAGACTAGAGGCTTTGAGTGGTCAAGGAGAGTCTATGATTCATAAAGGCATTGATGATCTCGGTAACTAAAAGTGTGTTCTTAATCATCATGACCATGGTGTTAACAAGAACAGGTTTCTGTGCTGTGTGAGCACAGTGAGTGAAGACAGTGCTGTGATGGTTTCGAGGCAGCATAGTGTACAGAAAGACTGACACTTAGTTCAAACCAGACATTCTTTGATGCTGTTTACTTTGGATTCCTTTTTCTTTTTTAAATTAGTTTATTTTAACTGGAGTTTTAGATGTTTGAAAATCTACTCCATTTTTTTGACAACTCGATGACCAATATAGCACTTGTATTCCATCTATGAGACACCTGGGTTAACTTCCTGTTAAATAACCTTCTCCAAGTTATTTAATCTTTCTGAGCCTCAGTTTCCTGTCTTCCTCAAAGTTATTGTAGAGATTACAGAAGACTCAAGTGTTGTGAACATTATAGTAAGTGAATGTGACAGGGCTGGAGACCCTATGTTTCCTTTTTTATTTTCAGTAGGTTGTTTTCATATAATGCTCAACTAACGAGCATTTGATCAACCAAATCTTCATGAATCTTTTGAGAAGAGATGTCCCTGTCCCCCACAAGGGAAGGATCTAGGAATTAGGCAATGGGCATGCCTAAGAGTGGGGGAAGCTGTAGGATCCTTCTCATATTTTCTTATTGGCAGATATCTCGGTGGCATCTAGGTGGACAGTTCTCTACCTCATTACCTGCCACTCCATCATCACACGTAGCTTTGGGTCTGAGGGGCTTCTAGATGCTTAATACATTTCTGGGTCTTTTATCTAAGAATCACATTTGAACAGAAACAGTTTTTAAATAATTCAGACTTTAGTCTAGCCACATGAACTCAAGATTCCAGGCTGTACATTATATACAATAATAGAAGAGACCACAAAGCTTATTCCAGTTTTGAAGTTGACCCAGTCTGCTTGAAAGCCTTTGAATTAGAGGATTTCCCCAAACTGGATTACATGCCATAGAAACGCCTTTCTTGGTATCAGGATATTTTGATATGCCATGTAAGGTGTATAGATACTGTTACCTGCACCTTGTACATCAAAATTTACACCAACCTAGAGAACAGATCCAGTTATTAAGCATCCAGCAATATTATAAAAGCCTTCAATTTTCTTGGGGGATTTTATAGCCAAGTTATGAGTCTCTTCCTGGCTTATCTCTTGGAGGAGATCATAGCCCTTTATCTTTTTATAGTAATGCATTATTCAGGGAGGAAGACCCAAGTTCAAAGACGATAAGATTCATTATAAGGTTGATAAATTTATAAGTACACTTTTGGACCATCTAAACTAAAATTGATTTCTATTATTTTTTTCTTTTTAAATTCATAATAATTTTCCGTTGGTGATACATGTAAGGTATACATTTAAATTATTATTTATATTTTTATGGGAAATATAAGTGCATTTGGATTGTATTTCCCAACTTTGAGTTTGATTATTGCTTTATATTTCTATATGCTTGGTTCACAACCTTTCTTACAGTTTTTAAAAAATAAAAGTGTGTGCATCGCCTATGTTCTGGTCATTTATAAGTGGCCTTAGATGTAACAATTCATTGGAAGCACATTCATTTAAGGCAAAGCGTTTAAATGAATGCTGATAGGGTAAGGCTGTATTTCATTGGAAGAAACCAATTAACCTTTTAGCAGTTTTCATGATTCTCTTTTAACTGTTTCTTCCAAAAATGTCACCCTCCATAGGCCAACACTCACGTCTGTTTAATCACTGTATTCACAGTGATGGACCTTATTGGCAAATCTTTGGTGAATATCCTCAGTAAATATCTATCAAATGAATGATAGTTAATTAAAAATATAAATAGGAAACTTCAGTTTACTATCTACTGGAATCTAGGTATTGAAATCTAGGTATTGATAAACTTACAGCCTTAAAAATATCTGGGTCTGTCTTGGAAAATTCTCCTCCAGCACAATCTAAATGTGTTTTTTTAGTAGAACCATAGACTGTTGCAGTCAGAAGGATATAGAACAATTCCATCATTTAACCCATAAGGAAACTGAAGCTCAGAGAAATACCTGGGAAATATCATATAACTACAGAGCACAGCTGGTGAGCTGATTGTGTGTGTGTGTGTGTGTGTGTGTCCCCTGCAGCAAACCATTTAATATTTTTTTCACCTTAGTTGGCTTAGCAACTTCCATACCCAAAGAGTCTATAATGTTAATAAGAGAATAATTTCTGTTATGCAGGAGAATTTTTAATTTGTGGAATTTTTCCCAGCAAAGGAAGATTTTCAGTTGGTACACTGATGACCTTAGGACAGGCTGCTGATCTGGGATTGTAAAGCTAAGTTGCCAGAGATAGGACAAGAATTGATTGAAAGGTGGAAACTTGCAGGAGAAGTTCGGGGGGTCGTTTAGTTCTCGGAATGAGCAGGGTGCAGATTAGGAATCATTGCGGTTGGCGAGAACTTGCTGGTCACAGAAGCCTGTTTAAGTGCTCACTGTCAACAAGGAAATCGTGGGCCGCACTTAAAGTGGCTCACCTCTGATTTATTCATAAACCTCACACGAGCACTTGGCTTTGTTCTTGCTCTAGTAAGGGGGATGGATGCCAATAAGAGCAGGAATAAAGAGCTCCTTGCATGGTCCAAGAGTGAATAGCACTTTCCTCAAAGCCTGACCTCTTTTCCCGAGGTCTGTTGTGCTCCAGTTGACTCGGATTGGCTGTGTCCTCAGATGAATTGCGAGAAGGGGTTGTAACAACGATCTACCCTGTCAGCTCCATAGTATCCGTAATAAGGTCTGCAGAACTGGAACTTGGGTTCTGACTTAACGTAAAGGTACTGCTTCTGCCAAATGTTTATGCTTTGCTCTCTCTTCTCTTTGAAGCTTGAAGAATTTCACATTTAGTACTAGTTGGAAAAGCATTGCTTCTTTCTAACTGAAGACTACACTGATCTTGGAGTAAAATGGGTGTTGACGACCCCCCCTAAAATGAATCGAGAGAGATTTAATAACATAGGAAATGAAGGGCTTGAGAATAAACCGTGTACCATGCTGGGGCACAAACAAAGAAATGGGCTTGTGATGACTTAGCTGTGTTTAGCCCAGAGACTTTGTTTGTGTTAGTTCACAAATTCTGCCCTGCTCCAGGCGCTCGAGGGGAGGGGCGGGACCTTTAAGAGCAGTCAGCTGGCTGGGCTGCAGTGGGGCAGAGGTTGAGCGCAGTTACTCAAGTCCCCAGAGCGGCATTCAGTGCACGCGAGCCTCCCCCCCAGTCCCATCCCCTCCGGCTTCCCTTCTTTTCATGAAGTTGGTCTCTTACGACTTAAAGTGCATATATTTACACCAAAATTTCCTCCAGTGTTCACAACACATTAGCCCAGAAGAGCCATATTTGCAGAGAGTGGTGAGAGTTGATGATATATCTCCAGATAAAGCCATCCCCCTGCGCAGTCACGTCACAGTCATCAGCTCATTTGTCATGGCTGAAGTGAGAACGTCAGGACCAATGAGGGTATGAGTGCTGAAGGGGGCGAAAGGGCTTTTGGAGGGAGACATTTTTGCGCGGGGAGTCGGCCATGGCTTAGGTTTAGCTCCAGGGAAATGTTGGGATTAGCCAACGCTCCGCACAAATCCTTAGCATAACAGAATTAGCTGAGTAGATGGGGGGGGGGGGGGGCGTGAGGATGGGCGCATTTCTGGAGACCTGCGCCAGGCCGCGGGCCAGAAGCTGTGCGAGGGGAGAGGCGATCGAACTGAAGTCATTTTAAGGGGTGCGTTTTATGCAGGTCCCTGGGTTTCAAGGTTGAAGTCATGGATCTGCATGGCCTCGAGGAAAGGCCTAAACAGTATGTAGATGTGGCTGTTGTTTTCAGCGTGGAGCTGCATTCAAATAATTCCCATCCCAACATCTAAAAACTTTTCGGGGAGATAATATTTGAGAACACCAAGATAACATTCAGGCAAAAAGTATTTCTGACAGTACCTTGGAGTGAAAGTTAATACTTCATTTAAATTACAATAATTATGGGGCAATACCTGTTGCATTGTTGAAGTTGCACAAAACCAGGCAGCTCAACTTTGTTTACACAGACTTCATTCTGAAACTGTAATTGAAAAGTAACTTTTTTTTTCTTTAGCTACAGAAGCCCTTATCTTTGATAGACCAATACTAGCAGATTTGTTTCATTTTGGATCCAGTGAATTGTTCTGTCTCAGATAATGCACCCATACAACCTTCTCTTGTTTAATTCTATTGATTTACAGTGTTAAAGTGAAATAATCTGATACCTGTTTCCTGCCCTTTGAGTATTTGTCGTCAAAGAGGCTGATTAGTTTTTTTTCCCCCAGGTCTTTAGCTGTTTTAAATGTATAATTATCATCGCATGTCATTTGATAGCTGCACTAATTGCTGGCAACTATTGTCTGTTTGCACTTAATGCTGAAACCTGATCAACATCCTGCTTCGGTTGATGTTGGTGGTAAACTTTAATTAACTCTTATTGCATTGAAGAAGAGTTCAGGCTTGGTGCTAACTAATCATTTACCTTCATTATGTCCTGACAGCTCCACTTGTTCTTGGTCCTAATAGATACACCAGTCAGTAAATAAACCTGCAAACCTTATGCCTGGTGGTTGCTCCACACTGATATTTTACTACTTAAAGTATAAAATAATTGGGCCCAGATAATTATTTAGTTAGTTGAGTATCTCTAGTTCTGCAGACACCAATCTTAATTGCCTCTTTCATGCTGGACAATTTTATTTTAATAGAAACTGTAGATTTGAGATAACACTATCCCTTCAACATGGTCCCTATGAACATGCGTCTTTTGAATCAATACAATTAAGCTTGTCTCCTGTTGGAATTCTTGTCATTATTTTTCCTGAAATACTTTTCCTGTAATGATATTGAAGTTAAAGTAATCAGGTTACCCCAGCAGATCATGTAAAATTCAACTCAAAATTGCTGGCTGCTTGATTTTAATTTGTCTGACATCAAGTTTGTTTGAAAAGGGATAATACGTGGGTAAACCAAGGAGCTTATAATTATGGTTGACGTTTGTTTGTTTATAATGAAATCTAATTAAAGTTCATACATTTAAAACACAAAAGTTAATTACTGAATTGCTCACTTCACTTATGGACAGCAGTCAAATTAACTTTCGGGCCCAACACACACACACACACACACACACACACACACGTACATACACAACCCAAACAAAAGTCGCTCCATAATAGAAATAAAATAACCAACTAATCTTAGTGATCAAACATACATTCTCCAATTTTTCATCCAGAAGAAAGCTTGGCATTCCACAAGCGTTCTCTGTTATGTTAGTCCTCATGTGGTTTTTAATATAAAATAATTTAAAATATTTACATGGGTATAAAAAGAGGCCTCTATTGGGTAGCCTCTAAGAGCATTGTATAGGAAAAGGCTGTTGGTAGGGATTTAAAAATTATGCATATAACTTTCTTCATTAAAACTATTTTGAAATCATGTGAAATCATTGCTCAGGGAATAGGAATGTTTGCTGGAATACCTGACCTGTGATTAGTTTTATGAAAATAATTATAGTAGGTTTAGCCTGCAAGGAATGACATTTTTTAAAATAATAAGAATGTACTTACACTATTTCACTTATTATTATATGGGTTGTGAGATCATATTGGTGGGAATCATGAAATACAAATAATTATACAATTGTTTTCTCTTTTAAATATTCAGTTGTCAGTATATCAATGATGAATTTTATTTATGAATAGGCAAAGAAGGTAAAAATGTAGGTATATGTTAGAATATATTGTCTTCACATTGTATATGAAATAAATACAAGGTGTCCCCCCAAAAATGTATATACACGTTAACAGCTGATAGCTCAGTTTTGAAAATGAAATGTATTTTAATCAACACTGCCTTTATAATTATTCAAATAGTATGTATACATTTCCTTGGGACACCTTACATATGTGGGAAATGGTGCTCACTAGTCTGGTAAATCTCTTTTGAAAGCCCGATATTCCATAGTTACGTATACTTTAATAAAACCAATTAAGACAAATTTTTTAAATGTTCCTACGTGACAACTTAAAAGCATTATCAACTAAACACTCTCAGACAGTGTGTGTGCCAGACAGATTAGTCCATTACATTTTAAAGACTAGAAATATAAACATGTGAAAAAACATGGCAACTATGATTTATAAATTTCTAAAAATGATTGATGCAGTCCATGTTTTTCCAAGGAAAAGGAAAGGGTTCCATGTTTAAGCTTTACACTTAGAAATGTTATTTATTGAACTTTCAAATATCGTAGAGATTGAAGGAGAGGGGTCTGAGGAGGGAAACTGATTCTGTCCGTTGTAGACATGCCTTGTAAAACTGAATGTAATTCACACAACCTTTTAGTATTTCCAGAGAGTTTATTTATATGTATTTTAATATAACACCTGATTGATTTGTAGATTAGTATTTATTTAGGGAAGAAAAATTAAAAGGATCATACAGCCATTTAACTCTAATTCTACTTTGCATGCATGAGACCAGGGAAGATGATTGATACTGAGGTAGGGCTGGGCGCCTGACATTCAGAGGTACCTTTTCCTTCTATAAAGAAAGCGAAGCACAGAGGAAAGGCTGGCCTATCCTCACAGTATTGGCAAACAGCAGCTTTCTAGTAATGCCTTAGCTGATTAGGACATCCTTGCCCTTTAATGAAGCAGTCACCACAAAGCCCCAATGTCAGCTGGGATACTTGCAAAACAGTATCAAAGAAGGACTCCGAGGCACTGAACGTAATTACAGCGCATGTCCTTGTCTCACACCAACGCAAACTATTCATTTTCAATTAGAATGAATCAGAAAATTAGTAATCAACTCGATCGGTTAAAAGGACCGAAGTTTGTTTACAGAGAATAAAGTACTAGGTCCATCTTGCCCAGTGATTCTGAGTTTTTCCTGAAGCAAACAAATAACATGAGTCATATAATAGTGGACTTTGGTTAAGGAGAGGCTATTGATTTCTCTCAAAGGAAAGTAGCTGGAGTTTGATTAAAGTTGTGAAGAAAACCGAGTGAAATTCCTATTCCCCACAGCTAATCAAATTAAGAACTATTGGATTTATTGGCAAAGTGTACCTTGCCCCTTCAGTTCTCCAGCACATATGTCTAAGGATGCGTCATTGTCATATCAAGTCCGTGGCGGTTTGGAGATAAGGGAGTGAAGGAGGGAAACTGAGGGTGGGAAGAGAAGAAGAGAGAGGGAGGAGACCGCTCAGCATCCGCCGCCAAGGTCCTGCTTATGGAGACCGAAGTCAATACCTAATTTAGATCTTAATGAGAAAAGTGAGGGGAAAGTGACCGAGCCCACTTGCCCTCTCATGTTTGTCTTGGGGAACTTTCCCTCTTTGAACCTTCACTTGTTCCAAACACTTTATATATTTGGTGACATCCTTCCCTTCCAACCGAATTACCGTCTGGCCTTTGTCGTGACATGGGTGGGGAGTTCTTGCCGTGTCAGGAGAGGTCGTCACACATTCTTCTGCAGTTCTCTTCATTAATTCCTTCTCGCAGGAGCATTTTCCCTCGTGCTGGGAAGGTAGAGGGTGTAACACAAGAGCCCTGGAGCATCAGCAGGAAGCTCTAAGCTAGTTAATGCAGTATAATTGTCTGGACATAGACTGGTCTTTGTTTGTGTGGTTCACTCCGAATCAGCTGTAATTAACTCCAGAGTGTTTCCAGATTGCCAGCAAAGAAAAATTACAGCTTTTCTGTTTTAAATTGTAAAGCTCACAAACATTAACTATGCACAGTGCATGTACTTTGATATATTTCTATCCTGCAAGGGGGGAAAAAAACAAAGCTTATTTGACTTCCCCAACCCCCTTCTAAAAATGTGCCTTTGTGAAGTTATTTGATTTAGTGACGATTGGAACATAATGGCTCCTTAATACACGGGCTTGAAATCTTTTACCTTCATATTTTCAATCCTCAGACATCCTTGGGTTTGTCTTCCTTTGCGCAAACATTCTTAATGCTGCACTGGGAGAGAAGTTGATGAGATGCCGCACATATACTAAAATAAGCAAATTGCAGAGAAAGCCGACTACAGGACACCACCGGCCCCAACTTTAAAGGCTGAGATCAAAGCTGCATTCTGACGTAACTCTACCTGGGTTTTGATATATCAAAAGGGAGGCTGTGAGAAGAGGGCCCTCTTCCCTTGGTCAGCTCGCCACACCCTTTTAAAAGCTTCTGTACAGTAGTTTATAATTACAAATTCCAACAGGGGCAGAAATGAGGTAGCACCGTGAGCTAATACCGCCTCGTCCACAAAAGATCTGTCAGCAACTGATGCAAAAAAAAGTCTAGCCAAAAATCTTTTTTTCCCCTTTCTTCTGAATTTAACAATAAGGAATTTAAGCCTCAGTGTGGCTTTAGCAACCAAAGAAAAGAAGCTCTTGGTGTCTGCATAATACCACTTTGATGGATTTTTTTTCATCAGTTCTCTGTACGTGGCAACAAATAAACAAGTATAATTATACTTGTGAAGGTCTATTCATTGCTTTGTCAGGATTAGATATATGTGCCGTTTTCACACTGCACCTCTCTTTTGTCTTTGCCTAACTCACTATGACATATTGATAGAGGATTTGGAATGGGGAAAAGGCCACAGCACAGACAGTGATGACCTTTGGAAACTTGATATAATTCAAGGATTTTAATTCAAGGATTTTTATTTATTTTCTTTTTTATTTTTTTTAGGATTTGTAACTTGTTACCAAATTCTCTTATAAGTGGCCAACTTTTAACCTATTTAAAATGGAGTCAATAAAGACTCAGTGTTAGGAGAGGGCTAAAGAGCAGATGAGAGGAAAAACAATAGGCAGAGGGGCACCCTTGTCTTTTTTCCCAGCACTTTGCAGAGTGGCCAACCTAGCATTCCTTTCCCATTATTCTGTCCCCTCCATCAGATCACGTGCTTTTTAATCATTTCACATGAACGCGGACCGGAGAGGAGGGCTGGGACAATCTCAATTAAAAAACAGAGGTAAAACTGGCCTCTCTGATTTTGGGTTCTAATGGGAACTGTGCTTTCTGAATGCAGAGGAATTCTTCTATTGTTCAGAAAGCACCCCTTTCATTAGCCGGCTCCTTGTAGGTGGGTTTGGTCATTTGGCAGAGCACAGCTCAGGCAGCAAGGCGAAAGCAAGGCAGGGCCAGCAGTAAAAGTCCTTTTCTGCATGTTGTTCATTAGGTCCGAGAAAGGGATTTACATGATCAAAGTCACTGATCTTGTGAATTACTGAGAATACCCCCAAAATGTGTACACGTATTCTAAGCAGACCAGCAGGTACGTACTGTTCTGAATTTAGCATTGAAATTGTCTTAGGTTTTTTTCCTTTGGGATTTCTTGAAGACTTTGGTGATTTTTAAAGATAAGATGTTTGGCAATAGAGAATAGAAATTGGTGGAGACCAAACAGAAACCGGCTTAAATGGTGAAGTAACTTTTGTAGTGAGTTTACTTGTTACACAGTCATTTTGGAATGAATCCTGTGGTTTGAGTTAAATGTCTGTCTTTGTGGTCTTTTTACTGGGACTTATAAAAGTTTAGTGTAAATTTCCTAAAGGGGTCACGTTGATAAAAGAAGATCTTCTGTGACATTGATGACAGTGAAGTCACTTAGCATGATATTTAATCTGTACAATATGTTCATATTGATCTAACTAACTTATTAACTGCACAAACGAAAGTGATTCCATCAAAATATACTGGTAAACATCACCATGGTCATAGTCCATAGCTACGAATTAAAAAATCAGCTAATACATTACCATCAATTCAGATAGGTTTGTCATCGTTGCTTTTGGAATGAAATGTAAATTGGATTGTATAGAAGACATGTATTTGATGTAGCTTCTGATTAATGTGTACCTCATTGAGAAGAAATTAATAGGCAATTTGGTGTAAAATTATGTGGGAATATCGTAACAAAATATACCCTACCATTTTGCTTTGACCTGTGATGGATTCTTTGGTGTAGTTTTCGTAATTTTTTTTTCACATGGCGACAGTGTTGTCACATTTTTGGAAGTTACTTCTGGTAAAATGAGCAGATAGGTTCCAGTGCTTATAGAGAAGTCCTGAGAGGCTATCTTACAGAGTCCTTTGGCATCTGGCGAATATTATTACCTGCATATTACAGACACCTATTCGAGGTGTATTCAGCATGAGTGTAATAATTCCAGCAGGTGTTTTTGTGGGCTGAGAACTGTTGTAGGGGTATAAGCAAAACAGAATTTAAGTAATAATAAGAGCTCAGAAACTCCTTTACAAAGCTATAAAGTATTTGGGAGCTTTTCTCACTTTTGTAATTAAGGTGAATCTTTTTCCACATATCAGCTTAAGTTATTTTATCATAGAAAAGAAAAAACAACAACAACAACTCTCGGTCCTGCAACTTTACATTTTCTTTTAGCGTTATTGACCACTGTGTTCCCACTCCAGATCTCTGGTCCCTTCCTCATTTCCTTCAGTCTAGCAGGGGATTCTATTTTAGGCATTTTGGCTGCCTTCACTATGTGTGTACATTGTTGGTGCCGATTTGGTGAATGCAGAGGTAAACATTAATGTTTGTGGACTAATTAGAAAATTATTAGGTTTTCATGCTTATGGTTATCAGATTATTTCAGAGGGGTTTAAAAGCCACATGCATGCCACCAGGATAATTAACCTGCAGCTCATCAATGATTAAAATTACACACTAAGCTTTGTGATGTTTGATTGGTGAGCAATTAGAACGTCATTTTAACCATGGCAGATACCAAAACGAATTTTGATTTCATTTCCAATCTCTGCAGATCTTTTGATGTATTCTACACTGATCACTTCCTCTCTGATTTAGCTGACAAGATTAAATTTGATTACAGTCAGGAGAGTATTAAGAAGTGATTCTTCATACTTAATATGCCAGTGACCTTCAATGAGGTCTTTCTTCCAGCAGAACTTTTCAAAAGGAATTTCTAAAGTGCTTCGTAACATTGGTGAGCCCCGAGTTTTGTTTTCCCCTAGCTCTCTGCCACTGTGAAGTCTGTGCAGTACATGTAGGGGCATCCAGGGCGAAACATCGCATCTCTCCCCTACCCAACATGACAGGTAATGGACTACGGCAACGGCCGGCTTTCTCACACCAGAAATTATCAGCGGACTTGAAAGCTTTCATACTTTTACGCTAAGAGGCTAGTTGCCTTGAAGGTATGAGTCCCTCTAATTGCAAGATTCGAGAAGAAGTTGCTTAGCTGTTTCATAAAATTGAGACAGTGCCTGTGTCCTAGGCTGAAGATAAACGCGAAAGTTTCAGCCCACTCAGCGGTTGTGTACAGTGCCATCATTCTGCAAACCGCGAGATCTGCAGGGACTCAGAAGCCTCAGCCGTAATCGAGCTGCTATTACAGTAGCTGAGGTTTGCAGGCACACACGCACACACGTGGGCACACACGTGGGCACACATACATGTGGGCACACATACACATGGGCACACATACACGTGGACACACACGAGGGCACACACATGTGGGCACGCATACATGTGGACACACACACACACACACACACACACACACACAGAAGGGGAACGCATTGCTACCAGCACATGCTCAATGTCTCCCTGCTACCTGACCCTGCTGCTGGAACCTGAGATGGCTTTACAGAGAGTGCATCTTATTCTCAACAAAGGTAGTTTATGGTTTAAGATGCCTGGCTGCAAAAAAGGAAAAAAAAAAAAAAAAAAAAACCTAAAAAAAAAATTAAATTAAAAAAAAATGATGGAAGGATTTTCATCAGTCGTGCTTGCGTATGATTTGTTAAGCCAGGGGAGATGCTGATTGAGGCAATAGTTGAGAGATGGGCAACTCACCAGGATTGATAACATCAGAATGGTATTTGAAATGGTGTCCATTACGTATTGCAGTGAAAAAAACCCGGAGTGCACGCGATTGTCCCCTAGGATGATAGGACTGGT